>NC_135551.1:9154378-9349378 GCF_964340395.1 Glandiceps talaboti
TCAATGCATGTATTGGGGTAAACCTATTAACACCGAGAAAATATCGCAAGGCTCGGTTTTGTATCGTATCACATCTTTCATGTTTTCCAAAACCCCAAACCGCTGAACAGTAATCAAGTATAGGGGATACACATGAATCAAAAAGCTTGGAATAGCTACTAAAACCCATATTCTTAAGTACTTTAAACTTCGAGTTTACAGCACCAAGGGCTCTACTGGCAGAATCCGCAAGACTAGATGATGTAATCGAAAAATCCAAGTGTTCATTCAGTGTTACTCCTAGGTACTTATATCGATCTACATAATGCAAAATATTTCTACCAATATGAAATTCAAAATCACTTCTTACATGACTCTTTTTACGAAAATGAACCGCTTTCGATTTTACATCATTTACAGATAACCTCCACTTACAGCACCAATCATAGACAAAATCAAGCATTGACTGCATATCTACTTCGTTGTCTGATATCAACGCAATGTCGTCAGCATAAAGCAGCAACGGCACATAATCTTCACCAATCTTGACACCTTTCTGCATTGATTTCAAGTCAGTTGCCAAGTCATTTATAAATAAACTAAACAAAGTGGGGGACAAGTTATCACCCTGACGAACTCCAATATTCGTTTCAAACCAATCTGTGTATAAAGAGTTGATTTTTACACAAGCATTAGTATTGTGATACATAGCTTTGATACTGTTGTACATCTTACCATCAACTCCGTTTACTAACAGTTTATACATTAAAGAGTCCCTGTTTATATAATCAAAAGCTTTCTTTAAATCGATAAAAGTAACAAATGTAGATAAACCATTGACTAATCTATTCCTTAAGATTGATGACAGAACAAAGATATGATCTTGACATGATCTATTTCTTCGAAATCCATTTTGTTCATCAACCAGGATATTATTGTCTTCGAGATAGCATAGCAATCGCGAGTTTAACAAGGCACTATACAACTTAGCTACAGAAGATTGTAGACTAATACCTCTGTAATTTAGTGGGATTCTGTTATCCTTTGTTGTATCTTTTGGAATGGGTGAAATAATGGCCCTTCTCCACACATCAGGGATCTTACCAGAGTCAAAACACAATTGAAAAAGTTGATGTAGAACAGAAATGGCCTCATCGTTCTGCAACACTTCGTAAGGAATTTTGTCAACTCCTACTGTTTTACCCTTCTTTGCCTTCATAACTACTTTTCTAACGTCTTCTAAAGTAAAATTCCTATTCAATAAATAGTTGCATTCATATAATGGATCATCCATATGTCCTTCTAACACTTGTTTATGATCATTCATTCTCTCAAAAAAGTTATCGTCAAAATTAGCATTAATAGGGTTTTTATACAATGTGGAATATTCTTGGCACCAAATGTTGAGAACGTCCTTGGTTGAACATGAAATATTTCCCAGATCATCATATACTTCCATCGGAATTGGTTTACTTTTCGTTTGTCCGAGTCGTTTTAATTTATCCCAAAATTGACGAGGATCGTGAAGACATGACGCTTCAATGTCATCAACTACCGAACTCCTATACTGTCTTTCATGAAATCGCAGTCTTTTGTCGAATAGAAACCGCGCTTTCTTAAAATCCGCGTGCAGTCTTCGTTTACCTGACGCTTGACCCCTGTACCGTACGAACACCTTTTCCCTTTCCTTCATATCATTCCATAAAGTAGACAACTCTGCGTTCCAGTATGGTTTATGACTTCGAAATTTCTTTCGCGTACGATTAGAACAATCATATTTTGGAATCGTTTCATCCATTTCTTTAGTTATACAGTCACATAGACTATCATAAATGTCATCAATTTCGGACTGGACCTCACGACAGCTTTCAATATTCGAAATTATTTCTAGAATAGCGTTTCTCGATATCTCAGAGGATAAAAAGTTCAACGGCATCTGCTTTAAACGGTACCGAACATTTGATTCTGCATTCAACGGTTGCTGTCCATGGTTGCGGTTCATACAATAATTCAAAGGATAAAAATCAAAACAAATGATTGAGTGATCCGGAATTTTACATCTGTCATTTAACAAGTATTGCAAATTATAATTATCAATAACATTCTGCATGGTAATAACATTGACATTTTTACAGTAGCGTACTTGATCATGTGATACACATATATAATCAACAACAGCAGTACCTCTCCTTGAAATTGAAGTGAAGTTGTCATTAGGAACATTACAGCGACCATTCAGTATACAAAACTTAGATTCTAATAAAAATTCATGAAAATCACGTCCATGCTGATTTACATTTTGATCAATGGGGTGCCTGTCAGGAATGTCATCAAGGTCATGAATATTGTCACTCAGGTGACCAAGACGAGCATTTAAATCTCCACAAATAACTAAACAATCAACCTCATTATCATAAGTATATAGTTGAGAAAGCAGATGACCGAAAAATGCATTAGCATTTCTACCCCAGGGTGAGTTTTCAGGCGGTAGATAACATGAATATGTAATGAAAGAATAACCAGATATCTTATTTACAAATCGAACGCCCAAAATACCATCAAAAACTCTATCACATACAGACACAAAGTGATCGTCATATATGATATTTTTAACAAATATACCCACACCACCAAACTGTCGCCTTGCATTGACATGAACAGTTTGCCTATTAAAACCAACCCAATGATAACCTTCAAGATGTAGAACGTCATCGCCAGCTAAATGTGTTTCATTTAAACTAATAATATCAGCATTTAATGTTAACAGTATATTGGATCTAAGTTCATTGTTCCACACAGTCCATCCACCAACATTTAGGTGAGCAATCCGAAGCCCATCAGGCTGGGTGTCCTATTCTGTCACTCCGTCCATATCGTTTGCATGACGTGTACGTCTAACTTCATGGTGACCTTCAGCTGTTTTCTTCATGATACGACCGTTAGCCGTGATGCGATAGTCATTACCATTTGGAAGTTCATTAAGAAAGAATCTTGCATTCAATTCGATTAACCTTTCAGCGTGAGTTTTACTTGAGCGTAAATAAACACGGCTATATCTATCACTGTCTTTCAATCGATGCTTCTCTCGCAATACCTTCTTTTTCTGATCTACACTTTCCATTGCAATTTTAACCAATCCAGGTTTATCACGACGGCGGTTTCGCAAACGGACTGCATCCAAAACTTTTATATTTTCGGCCATGTCTACTCCAAGAGCTTGTATAATATCGTTGACTTTCGCTATTAAGTTCTCACCTTCTTCATAGGGAACTCCTGTTGCGATGACGGTTATTTCGGCTACATCTGTCGGATTCTGCATGGTATCACCCTGCGCACCTGGCAAAGTCTGTAACTTTCGTTCAACTTCGTCGATTTTACCCTGCAGTCTTGCAATATCCATGGCAAAGTCATCTCTCAAATCTTGAATTTTATGCTGGATAACAGTTGAGAGATCATTTCTCAGACGATCGATCTTGCTTTCAAGAGAGCGTTGTATAGCAGATTGACCTGATCTCAATTCTTTGAGAAGACCCATTCCGTCATGACCACTGCATAACTCACCGTCCGTTTCAGAACCAGTAGAATTTGGTCTTGGTCGTTTTTCTTGACTGCTAGCCATCCCAGTAAATTCAAACCAGCACTGACTGACAGCATACACTTTACGAAGCTCTTAGCAAGTAATTCGATAAGTTTAAGGGAACTTCTGTCGAAAATTAGAAAGTTTTTGAGGACCACTTCACTCTCACCTGTGTGCCTTCGAAAATAGCGCCCTCACGAGAAAAAACACAACTTCTCAAAATTACCATTTGGTCTGAAATTGGTTTATATGTTTTTTACTCTTGTTTGACTAAAATTGGGTCTGGGATTTAGGCGTAAAAAAAATTGTGTGATACCGATTACATTCAATTTTAAAATATGTGGGGTAGGTCGATTTTTTAATTTATTGTATTTTTTTTTTCATGTGTGAGTGCCTATTTCAGGTTTTCCATAGTTTTCCAAATGGTCTCTGTGTTGTTTATTTCTTCCTATCAGATGTACAGCCGTTACAGATTGGAAGAATAGTTTTATATTGTCTTTTTAAGTTGATGTCAGTTTCCGCACCCAATATTTCTTGCGAGACTTCACGATTTTCGCGACTGTTATTATTATTTTTCTCAAGTACGTAAAGAAAATGTTTAGGATCGTCTTGAAAAACTAGGTGGGGTCGGGTAACCGGAACCAAACAACATTTTTTGTTCGGCTTTAGCAATATATATTTAGCACATCCCGTCTGAACTAATGGATGCATGGTGTGCCCCAACCCCTCATATTTACCACACATAAATTGCATTTTGATTCGAAAGATATTCTTGTATGTAAATTTCCCTCAATATAGGATTACAATATATTTAAACGTATCTCTACACTGCCTACAAATAATATTGACCACTAATTAATAACAAATACAGTTGTTGTTTTTTTAAATGAAAAATTATTTACCATTTTGTAGTGAATATAACTTTGGTTATTTGATCGAAAAAAATCTGAGTTGCAGTTCATGCGCACATAGGTTTAAAATGAAATGAAACAGTGATTTCATGAGACCAACACTGTCTGATAGTCTGGTAGGACTGACTCATAAACCATTCAACTAAGGTCATCGAACTCCCCCCCCAAATAAATAAATAAATAAATAAATAAATAAATAAATAAATAAATAAATAAATAAATAAATAAATAAATAAATAAATAAATAAATAAAATAAAAAATAAATAAATAAATTTCGGATAGCAAATTGTTTTCAGCTTTCGAAGTAGAATATGAGTACAGGTAGATTTATAGTAAAAATACTCGAAAACCTTCGCAATGTCTGTGTGTGCATGCGGAATCGCGGATGCTTCGCCGTGACGTGTCATGATATTAGGAGTGGGCTCATTGTTCATAATCTACAAAAATGTGTCGTGAGTTACAAATGAACTTTCTATTAAGGAACTTGTGATACGTATTTCGACTATTAAATATACGATTGAAGACCCCAGAGATATATAGTATGGCAGAAATGTCGTATAAACGTATCGCTGTTCTTCCTCCTAAAACATGCAATGACAGATTTCATACCCTTATGAGGTATGCAAACTGGAAGTGAAGTGGTATAAGTTACAGCAATGTACTGGGGCGAGTCGTAGTAGCTTGCCATAAAACAATGTTACATCACCATTGTGACATCGACATTGTTGCAATCAACTGCCCACAAAGTTTCTTACAGCGTCGAGGATAACAGCTATCCCTTTCATCGTTGGTTTTCGAAGCCTGATGAATTTGACTTGCACAACGAAAACAACTAGGTAAAATTACTTTTATTTTACTTATGGTACTCGAGCACAGACTTTGTATGTGGGTTGTCTGAATCTGATATCATTGGCTGTACATTTGTTGTTACCGATTCGAACGTTGAGGCCTTGTCTATCTGGCGTGCCAACATTTCTTGGACGATTTTTAAAAAAAAAATGCAATGATGAAACAAAGAGGAATTGAGATAGTTGAGGCCCTCTTCCCGGGACACGTTTAATTATAAATTATTACAGTGATAAACTCATGAGAAATCGGGCACCACAAGCATGTTGCAGGTTGAAGTTTAGTGGTTTGAATCAGAAGGTGAATCGATAAATAGGTTTGTAACTTTAAATCATAATTATTTTGACTGAACTTTATATTGAGACTATTTTTTATATGTAATAGCCATCTGTTTCAAACACTGCAATTTATCAAGTCAACTCAATATTCAAGTCAGTTACGAAACCCACTGTCAATTTGAAAGTTTGAATCCTAGATTACATATTAACGGCCTTCAAGGTTGTTTGAATACAAACGGTCTACGAATTCTTAATATGTATACCAGTTACGTATTACATGTTGTAAAACATACACATTTAGCGCAATGGCATAATATTGACCACTAATTATTAACAAATACAGTTGTTTTTTTAAATGAATAATTATTTACCATTTTGTAGTGAACACAGGTTTAAAATGAAATGAAACAGTGGTTTCATGAGACCAACACTGTCTGATAGTCTGGTAGGACTGACTCAAAAACCGTTCGACAAAGGTCATCGAACTTACAACGTTAACCTTCCGCCCCCCCCCCCCCCAATAAATAAATAAATTTCGGATAGCAAATTGTTTTCAGCTTTCGAAGTAGAATATGAGTACAGGTAGATAGTAAAAATACTCGAAAACCTTCGCAATGTCTGTGTGTGCATGCGGAATCGCGGATGCTTCGCCGTGACGTGTCATGATATTAGGAGTGGGCTCATTGTTCATAAACTACATAAATGTGTTTATTATTTTGCCTCGTGAGTTACAAATTAACTTTCTATTAAGGAACTTGTGATAAATATTTCGACTATTAAATATACGATTGAAGACCCCAGTGATATATGATATGGCAGAAATGACGTATAAACGTACATGTGTTCTTCCTCCTAAAACATGCAATGACAGATCTCATACCCTTACGAGGTATGCAAACTGGAAGTGAACTGGTATAGATACAGCAATATACTGGGGCGAGTCATAAGCGCTTGCCATAAAACAGTGTTACATTGCCGTTGTGACATCGACGTTGTTGCATTCAACTGCCCACAAAGTTTCTTGTAGCGTCGAGGATAAGCGATATCGCTTTCATCATTGGTTTTCAAAGCCTGATGGATTTGACTTGCACAACAAAAAACAACGGGGTAAGATGATTTTTTATTTTACTTATGGAACTCACGCACAGACTTTGTAGGTGGGTTGTCTGAACTTGATATCAGTTTGAATCCTAGATTTAGGTACCCATTACATAGTAACTCCCTTCAAAATTATTTGAATACAAACGGTCTATGAATTCTTAATATGTATACCTGTTACGTATTACATGTTGTAAAACATACACGTACACAAATAGCGCTAATGGTATCGTAGCACAAGTAGAGAATATGAGAAATAAATGAAAATGTACTTATCAGTGAGTTTGATTGGTAGCTGTTGCTGTGGACTTAGTTGTGAGCATATATGTGTCAATCTTAAATATTTTTATTATTTACATGCCCACATATCCATGTTGCTCTTTGTGCAATTTACACCATCATGCTTTCACTGTGCTGTGTGCAGATCTTGTTGCTGGTATATGTGATTTCATTTTATGAATGTTCCATATATACATATTCGTGTTGTATCTATATCTATATAATTGTATTTGACTGTTTCTTATGGTACTGTGGTACTGTCTACCCATTCACCTAATAGTTCCAAGATTTAACTTTTGACCACAAATTCGTATTATTATACCTACTTTTCCATGTTACTGATAGGATTATCATGTCCGGAATACTACACTTCATTTATATATCCTCGGTGAACTTTCACCTCAATCTTTCCAGTACTAGTGGTTTCGGAATTGAAGTTTTTTGACAGTAAACGTAACTTAATTTGCATATCACTTTTCGTCATGTCATGAACAATTGTGCATCCAAAAGGCATCCTACCACATTTCTAGTGCCAATCAAGCCGGTAGCTGATTTCATATTTCGTTTGTTTAGTTGTTTGTTTTCTCTCTTGTTTGTGTGTTTGTTTCATTGTTTTTACAAAAATCCTTTATTTTCTAACCGAGACATACATCTATATATAATACACACAGTTTTATTTGTCCAATATTCTATTTACATCTGCCATTTAACATCCCCACCAACTACAGAACAAGCAGTCTGGTGATATTCTACTACATATGTAAGTTGTTGACAGACAGACAGACACTTCACCATTCCTACTGACCTTAGAAATTAGTTGTGCTAACCATTACATAAAACTGTCAAACACGCATTCGTGCACTCATAAACTAACTCTGAAGTATGGGAAATGCAATATCTGAACTCGATACTTCCTCCAACAGTAAGTTCTCGAAAGTTATGGAACACTATACTGCTGATGTTGACAACAACTAAACGAGTTTTTCATCTACAAAGCAAAGGCGTGGACAATCGGTCCACTGGCGTTTTGAAAGTAGCTTACTTCTCCATTTGTAAAATATGGAAACTATCACACAGAAATCCAAATATTCATAGAGTGAAACGTGGTATACGAGGACGATTGAATATAAAGGCAGCTTCTGTAAAAAAAATTGTTAATGGTAGGTTAATGTGGTGATATATCTTACTTTTATTTTATTTCATCAAGTTACACTAACTTGAAACACGAGCCTAATACGACCTGCCAGGCTGCATGAGAGCACAATATTATGCTTAAAATATGACTTTGCGACATTAGATCTGTCTACTTCAATTTGGTTCATAACTTTCACACAACTGTTAAGATCGTCCTTCATAGCAATTTTTGTCTTGAAATGTGGCCTCATCATATCAATAAATCAGACTACACAATGATTAATGTTTAACTAGGATCATTTTAGAAGTAGCCAGCCAGGGAGCAGATGAAAACTCCTTGCCTCAGCTTGTTCTCCTCTCAAGTGAATCATACTTTATTCCATCTTTAAAGTCTTATAAACATAAATTATACAATACTCAAATGATTGGGTGATCATAAATGAATAAACGGAAGTGTTGTTGTTGCCTTAATTTAATACAAATAATATTGAGAAAATATGAAAAGTTTTCACATAATGTGATCACGTCATCGTTCTTCCAGTTTTCTGTAATCATTATTTGACATCGACAATGTTTTAATAACTTTCATTGTTGTCATCTCAGAGGAATGCTATTCGCGAAATGCAAACATTGATTCATCACTACAGGCATCCCTACCAAACTTCTCTACCAATTAAGGCAGTAATTTGTTCTGTGTGTGTGTGTGTGTGTTTCTTTGTTTGTTTGTGTTTGTTTTTTTGTTTTCACGAAAACCCACTTTTTCCATACATACATACATACATACATACATACTTACTTACTTACTTACTTACTTACTTACTTACAGATATTTCACTATGCCTACTGAACCTTAAAAGTCAGTTGTGCTAACAAATACATAAATCTGTCAAACACTCTATATTCGTTATTTATGCAGTCAATAAACTAAACTCTGAACAATGGGAAATGCAATATCTGAACTCAATACTTCCACGCCTTTGCTTTGTAGAAGAAAAACTCGTTTAGTTGTTGTCAACAACAGTACGTTCTCGACAGTTGTGGAACCCTATACCCCTGATGTTGACTACTAAATGATGTTATCTTCTACATAGCAAATGCGTAGACAATCGGTCCACTGGCCTTTTTTAAAGTAGCTTTCTTCATTTGTAGAATGCGGCAACTGTAGCACACACAAGTCCAAACATTCATAAAGTGAAAAATGGTATAAGAGGACGATTGGATATATAGGCAGCCGCTGTAAAGATTTGTTAATGGTAAGTTAATGTGTAGTCTAGCTGCTAGACCTCAGGTGTTCTTCCAAAACAATTCGATAATCCACCATAGGTCGCTTTCGAGGTTCGGACAAGCCCTCACTCGCTTAGCGCATCGGAAGAAAGCCCGAAGGTCTAGCAGCAAGAGTAGTTAATATATATATATATATATATATATATATATATATATATATATATATATATATTATATATATATATATATATATATATATATATGTATATATATATATGTATGTATATATATATATATAAGTATGTATATAATACATATTTATATTATATATATATATATATATATATATATATATATATATATATATGTATATATCGACATTCTTTTTTGTTTAATGTATATATATAGTAAAACGATTTTATTTTGATATCATTCCTGAAATAGATTGTAAGAAATTAACAATGACAATCGTATACTCCCAAGCTCTTATTATCTATAAGCACATTTTTATTTATTTATGGTCTCATCACGTACATGAACTATACTTTTATGGCTGTTTTTATCTTACAGACGTTACATTAATTGGATCTATGGTCGTCCTTATTTGTCATTCATCAATACTTTTAGCTCTGAGCGCCTACTTCTTCCGACGTTACAGAATGCCGCGATCCGAAGATCACACGTTTATCCTCTATGGCAGGAAATCTTGGGTTTACCTCCTGTCCATATTTCTTATGTTACTTATCACAATTATGACAACTACCGGGAAAACACCATTTAAATACTGCCTTTCGAGACCAATTTCACGATCAAACGGTAGTCACTTCGACTGTTCAGACATGCACCTTCAAGAAATACCTCGGTTTTTACCAAATACAACTACTGAGCTGAACATCTACAACAATTTAATTGACCAATTAAGTAACACTTCGTTTAGTCATCTTCCTTATTTGGAGAAATTGAACCTCAGCTATAATAATCTTAGGAACATATCGGCTGCAAGTTTCAAGAATCTTGGAAAACTTGAAGAATTAGACCTTTCGTCAAATTTTATTATATCAATACCATGTGGGACATTCAAATATTTGAAAAATCTGAAGATATTAAGCATAGTTGCAGATGCAACTAGAATATTTCAGTTCGAAGGATTGTATTCTATTTTCAACAACTCTGTTTTGGAGGTATCAAATTGCACATTGACTGGGTTGGGTCAATTAGAATTTTTGGACCTTAGAAATTATATCTTATATCCATACAACTTGACACATAGTTGTGTGAATTTAGATTTCCTGGATCCACTTCCCAATCTCAAGTGCCTTGATCTATCAAAACCCCTTTTTATGAATGCATCGATACATATACACGCCATATGTCAACTGCGCATAGATCTCTGAATGGCAAAGATAACACAATCGGACTAACAAAGTTAAACCTTGCTTATAATAAATTCCGGGATTTAAAGGCTTCATATTTTAGTAATTTGCATAATTTGGAGAACATTGATTTTTCATATAACGTAATAAATAGCATAGGTTCTGGTACATTTGAACGTTTAAGAAAATTGACATTCTTGGATCTCTCGTACAACCTTATGCAAGTACTATTTCCGGACACTTTTCAGAACTTATCTCTTATTCGTCATCTCAATATTTCATACAATAGAATAACATTTATATGGAATTCTACGTTTATAGGTTTAACTAATTTGACGTCCTTAGATCTGACATATAATCCGATGATATACGTTACAGCTCTTCATGGGTTAGAAAATCTCCATCATTTAAAGCTAGGTGGCAGCACATCATATGGCTCTCCTCGAAATTCAATTGTTGACCATACTACTTTAACAGAGCTTAGATCATTAGAACTAGTATGCCATAAATACAGAGTCTGTGACAATGCCCAAATACTTCAGATACATAAACACAGCAGAAGTATTGGTAATTGGTTATGTAATTATCCTAACCTCCAATCATTCCAAACCAGCTATAGCTTAAATCGAAAAATGATTAACTTTATTGATATCTCGTGGGGTTATGGTGAGTTAGCGTCATGCATGTCATTATCCAAAAAATTATGGAAGAGAAATTGCAATTCTATAGAAACCCTCTCCTTACAGTTCCCACATAATAAATTATCTAACAATATGCCAAGTTTTTTCATAGATTTACTATCAGACACACCAATCGCCATGCTAAACTTTAGTGCCCCAATAGAATGGATGCCAAACTGTACAACAAACAAATCTATCAAAGTAGAAACTCTGTTGTATAATGGATATACAGACACAATGGTGAATGTATTCTCTTGTTTTGATGGTTTGAAAGCTTTGTATCTTAACAATAGTAATCCTCCATTGGAAAATATCAACCCATCGACATTCATTGGGTTAGACGGTCTTGAACTTCTTGATTTAAGTGATAACAAGGTAATCCATATTGACGGGGACGTCTTCAGAGGTTTGGATAATCTTGTTTATCTAAATGTGTCCAGCAATGCCTTAGAATTATCTCTAGATCTCCAACCAGTGTTACCTAATCTTACATCTTTGAGGATCATTGACATCGGTTATAGTAGTTCTGACGCCTATTTTGACATTGCATATGGTAAGAAACGTTTTGAGGAAGTTTATATGCATGGTTTTAAAGAGTTAGCATCAAATCCTGTTGACATTTGTTCTATTCCTGTAAACACTATGCTGCTTGATCTATCAAAGGGTTACCTTTATAGTAACTTGTGGTGCTTTCAAGGGTCGACGAAAGTGTTCAGAGCAACTGGTAATTTAATGCAATTCAACATCTATGACTGTGGACTTGAAGGTTTGGAGACTCTAGACCTTGCAAATACAATATCAAAACTGTCTTGCCTGGACAATATCATCTTTCCTTCTTTGACACAAATGATTGCCCAAATTCTGGATGACTGTACACTTGATGTATCTGTACCATTATTGAAGAGCCTCGACATGTCTTCTTCCAAACTGCGTTTGAATAACCATCAGGTTACATTTTCAAATACACAACTTTTGAAATACGTAAACCTAAGCAACACGCTGTATGATCAAGGCTCAGCTGAATGTAACAGAGACAATGTTCATGTGTTCTTTCAAGATTTTTTCCAGGTGGAAAACCTAAATATTTCTAATTCGGGAATAACAGAATTGTGTCAATTTTATTTCATGAATTTGACATCTTTGAAAATACTCGATCTATCCCTCAATAAGATCACGTCTGTCAGCAATGATTTATTTGAATTCAATTCAAATCTGACGCTAATTGATCTATCTCACAATCAAATCAAATATTTACACCCGTCACCTTTCAAGATGACGTCATTATATGCATTGTATTTTGAGAACAATTCTTTAAATTGCGATTGTAATATAGCTGAATTGCAGTCTTGGATGACGAACAATAACACTCTCCGATTCACAAGAGATGGGTCACTTGTATGGCAGACGTATCAATGTAATGCACCTAGTAATATGCAAGGTAAACCGTTTACAATTGTTGACTTTAAGGAATTGGATTGTGAGAAGGGTCTCGCATATGTACTTGTGCTTGCCCCAACATCAGCATGTATTGTAATCGTCATTATTGGAGTCATACTGTGGATGAAACGATGGAAATTGATCTACCGCGCATACAGACATGTGGCAAACTACAGACAACGTTATCCGTTACGGTATGCTCCATTGGATGATAAAGTTCAAGTGTACCAATATGATGCATTTGTGTGCTACAGCCATAAAGATTCAAAATGGGTTTATGACAATCTCCTGCCAACCCTCGAGGATAAACCACCTCATTTGAATTTGTGTATTGCTGAAAGAGACTTTCGCGGTGGGCGATACATCTTAACAAATATTTCAGATGCCGTGATGACAAGCCGGAAAGTAGTATTTCTCATATCCAACAATTTTGTCAAAAGTCGATGGTGTGAACGTGAACTTCAACATGCAAATCAACATATCCTAAACGACAATGTGAAGGATAACAAAATGTTGTTTGTCCTTTTAGAAGAAGTTGATGAAAATGATATGTCAGAATTAGTTAAGTTTAACATCAACACAAAGACTTTCTGTGAATGGCCTCACAGTAACAATAGGAGGAAAATTGAAGTTTTCTGGACAAAACTAGTGAATGACTTGACTGGTTAATACTACACGCATGTATACACACATACATACATACATACATACAATATAATACAATACACGAATGCACATACGTACGTATAGATACATAATTGGAAACTATATCATATTGCCATGTGAGTATATATTTTAATTACCAAGAGTTACCTTTTTTTATATTGCGAATAATTACATCCAACGTATACAAGAATTATTACTCTAGCAATATTCAGTGAGTCGTTTTGTTTTCCTATTCCTTCTTTTTTCTGATCACTCTTTTTATATTTTTTTGAACTTATATCATTTCAAATACTCCATACTATCACTCTTTATTAGGTAATACGATTTTATTTTCACATAAGTGAAAGAGGTTGTAAGCAATTGACAATCGTACACTGGTACGTTCTTATTCATATGCAAAGTGTTATTATTGTTACGTTTTTCTCCATTGAATAAAACCTATAATCAAGAATCTATTTCATTAGTGTTGTTTCTTTTTACAGTGATGTTACGAGTGTGAGTGTGTTTATGTCCGAAATGTCAGATTTACGAAATGTTTATCTGATTTCGTCCTTGTCATTGTGTGATGTCGAATCGTAATGTTTTGAGTGCATCATTCTATACTTGTGTCATTATTTTGCCAAACCGCTTTGCTAAATATTCTCGCATTTAGTAGTGATGATTTAAACATGTTTCAGTATGTATACTGATATTTCAATTTCGAAAACGGATATTGTGATATAAAAAAGCAAAACTACCTTGTAAAGCTCTGTTATAGCTTCTAAATCTAACGTGTAATTTGTATTATTAATATTATGTCGGTAATTAAGCTATGTCGCCAGAATGTAAGCTTCATATATTTCCTGTAGTTTGGTACACACATTGAATATATACTCTGGTCGCTCTACGTCACAACGCGTGTCTACATCACTGGTTCCAATGTGTTCAAAATTGCCATTACCTTCCCTAACTTTTCTTTTGATATTACTGGCGCTGGTATAATTATGTTATTCTAAAATATTTTTTCTTCATTCAGCCGGAAAATGCTAATGACATAAAGGTCTTTACTACTCGTCTATCACTCGGTAGCGACAAAGACCCCTTATGTCACTCGTATTTTCTTTGCCCGAACAAAGAAAAATATGGGAAAAATAGGGAATGACATCTAAATATCTTGCGAATGCTACCTTTGAAATTCATAATAAATTGTACAAGTTGTTTGAAATATGTATTCATGGTGAGCCAACGCAGGAGTCTGTTAAAGCTTACTGGTGTACCTTTTTATTAAATGAGTCATTTGCTAGGCCCATTTTATTGAATGAGTACCATTATTAATTATCAGTCAAGTAGTCCCATTCTTAGCAGGAATACTGCACACCTACAAGCTGAACATATTGTCAAAAAAGTTATCATGGTGAGTATGAAACAAATAACTTTGATGGCATAGAACGAGTCATGACATGTCTTATTCAGAAGAACTTTCCTCTGCATTGATGAATACTGTGTGGCATCACATCAGTATGGAAATTGAGTTGAAAAACTAGATAGAAATGGGCAATGGATTTTGAGGTGATGGTGACAGAAATGTTTTACACGAATTTGGGACTTTCTCTGCCACGTATATTAAGGTAAATTTCGGTCTTTCAAGAGTCACTGAAACGAACAACAGATCAGAGAGCACAAGTATCAATATATTGATTGTTATTTGGTATAACTACTTTATCAAAGACTCTCCTTTGACGAGAGCATCGCCAATAACCTCAGTATTAGGCCCATGAATGTCGATAAGCATACAACCTACATCAATAAACTAATGCCGCTGTGAACTATCAGGCATACATATATATACAGCTTTCACCAATTTAGCTACTTTGTCATAATTGTATATCAGTTATAGTAGAAACCATCTCGAGTATTAAGTTCATATTCATATATTAGCAACTCTGTTTCCGATGTACACACAGGTTAGCAATGTTATTCTATTAATCATTCCTGTTTATAATATATTTTCTCTCTTTTGTTTTGTTTCGTATTCTTGTGAAATGAATTGATTACATTAATAAAATTATACGAGAAATGGATCGGTGAATTTTATTATAGGAACTCATGCTGCTCAAGATTTAAAGGGCACTGTGTTAAAACGATACTTTCTATGCCATTAAACTCTGTCATTCTTCCTTTTATACTTTCCTGAGGAGCATACATTTTGACGTGAAAAGTACAATGACCATCTTCCCAAGTGTGGATATCTGTGACATGGTACTTCCCTAACTGAGCCATAGTATTATTTACTGTAGGGTCTGGTGATCTGCTGGTTTCTTTTCTGGCAATGGAACTCTTCTTTAGATAGTGTTGCGTAAGCTTTCCCATGACGCGTGAATTGAATGTAGATGTCACCGTCTGCATGTTCGAGTACATTGTGAATTGGTTGGTGATGAGCCCAACACAGAACAACGCCTTGTTCTTTTCTCGTTTGGTGAACACCTGAAAAGACATGCAATTTTACTTTATTAAGCTTTAGTTAACTCTATAATGTATGGCTGATATTCCCTGCTCAGAGAAAACTACTAAACCACGCTTGTGTTTCGATACAATCTGCATGACATGACTCTCTCTAATAAATGGTTTTGGAACAATTATATTGTTATGTGAAATTCTCTATTGTGTAGTAAAAGCTTGTTGATAAAGCTTGTTGATGGACTTCATATATTTCAGGAAATGCTCCGTATTTCATGAGGCACTCTCTTTTTTTATCAATAGCATCAGCTTCAACTATAAATACATGAACGTAATACCATATAAAGTAGTCATACGCATATTGTTGAAATCTCAATTTAGCATTACAATTCTTGACAGCATACTCAAACTTACTTATTGTAATTGACCTCCCTTGGCTGGATAGCCACAGCCAGCTGATTAATACACTACACTACACTACACTACAAGGTACACAAACACACATCTCTTTTTAAGTGCTAGCAAATTCAAAGTTTTGTATATTATGAAGAAAAAGCATAACATTGTATGCATTATATTAAAGTACAGCAACAAGAACAAAATGTTTCCCTGTGCAATAAGTTTGTCATTGTTTTAAACAAATTTGAATCGTCAGCATACAATCTAAAGTCGAAGAAATCAGAAGAGAGTGGCATATCATTAATACATAGACTCCCAGCTCTATCCTACGATTGTCCATATCATGTCTCATTTCAACATGGTACGTGGCCCATCGACCACATCAACAAGAGATCATAGTAACGAATTGAACTAACTTGACAATAATTATTAAATGTGCAATGCACACTGCACACTTCAGTCTTTGTCAACAGATTGACTCACTATTCAGAGCACATGATATTTGAATTCGTGAGCCTAATAAGGGGTCATATCTATACCTGTAAGTTACTAACGTCCTTCGTCTCTGTTGAATGATGGTTAAGTAAAATTTTCAAAAGTTCAATTGGGTACTACGATTTAAGAACAACACAGATGAATTTTCATTTGAAAACAACGGATCTTGGTATGTGAAGTTGGTAGATTCAGAACGTTTGACTGATTGATTGATTGATTGATTTATACCACTTATTAAATATCATCTGTGTAACAATAAAGTAACTGAATTTTTATATACGTCGCCTATTTTTACCTGCCCTCTAGTGGCCACAGAGAATTCGTGACGTCACACTCTCCTAACCTTGAACTTGACATTGTCAAGTTATGGCGCACAGTAGTTACCCTGATTTGGAACCCTGCATGTTTGAACAGAAACCCAGAAATTTCACTAAGAACAAAAGTAGCTGTACAATGTTAACATTGCTGATTGTGTGTAGTGTATCCAGTCTTTTCTGGATCTGTACTGTCTAATATCATGTGATTCGTGATATAATAACTTGGATGTACGATCCTCCATATGCAATCAAGTGCAGTTTACGAAATTGTATGCAAAATATGTTGAAATATTTTATAAACACTTTTGCGTGCATTAAATCATGCCGATATTGATAAATGACATGCTTTCATTGGTCATTATTTTGTATTCATGCTTTCATTGGTTACTATGTACATTTGTATTCATATTTTTTACCTCTATATGTTCGTATTCGTACTAGGTCCCCAAGTTATTGGTAAACTTCAATTCATCATGTGTTTTTAAACGTTCAATGCCGTTGGACTTTAATAAATTCTTGAAGAACTATTGTATTATGCATTGTCCTCGCCGTAATCTTTTTATTGTACTAATTTTGTCCATTTTTCAGTGGAATCGACCGACCAACCATCCATCCTACCAAACAAACAAACAAACAAACAAACAAGCAAACAAACAAAAAGTGTTTGTATTCGTAAATATATGTTTTATTGCAGAAT
Source organism: Glandiceps talaboti (assembly GCF_964340395.1). Taxonomy (NCBI): domain Eukaryota; kingdom Metazoa; phylum Hemichordata; class Enteropneusta; family Spengelidae; genus Glandiceps; species Glandiceps talaboti. The sequence goes on from NC_135551.1 coordinate 9,172,206, forward strand.
TATTTTTGAATTCTTAAATCTTACTTTCAAATCGATTCATCAACTTACTTTAAAATTGGTCAAATTTTAAATTACATTCACTTTCGAAAATGCGATGTAATCTTGGATCCTAATGTATATTTTGCGTGTGAACTTGTACCCCAATGAGCTTACACGATGTACATAAAGGTTATTTTATTACAAGCAGGTAATATTACCATGTCAAGATATTTCGTATAGCCTCGTGGGACTTTTTCAGTGGACTTGATGTTTTCGATGTAGGTGTTAATGGCGTCACGTGATTATTGACCAATGCATCGGAATTGATGACCTGATCGTACGGTGTGACACCTATAATCCAAACCTCAGTTAAATGTCGGTTGCTCCTTTCACACATGGCTTGCCTCCCGCCACTTCCATAGATCTCTAGTCTCTTTATGCATTGTTTTGTATATCATCCGTTAACTACTTGGTGTCCCGAGTCAATGAATGTTCTGTCACTGCATGCCATGGTCTTTTCCTTAAGTGATTTCCAGTGTTCTTCTATCCTGATTTTGAGTAGCAGTTCCACACTGTCGAGACGTGTTCTGACTACTCTTGCTTCCTGGTTAATGAGATAATGCGAGTTTATATAGTGTTATTGGTCCTTATGTAGGTTGACAGTAAGCATACCGAGTTACAAATGTACTTTTTCACATATATGTATGTTGGAATAAAGAAAACCAAGCTCATTATTTTCCTCAATTTATCTAGTAAGTTTTATGTTGCCAAGTTGTTCATTCAAATGTTCAGCGAACGGATCAATACGGTCATGTTTCATGATTAAAACATGTTATTTGCATACCGGCTCCAGGTTTGTGATGGTCACGTTGCAGATTCCAGTGCCCTCTGTTCGGTTAGCAACAAATCAGAGAGATTGGTGAGCATATGTACTAGCTGCACCATCCATAGTTCTGAAGGTATATGTTGACGGTATGGTGACACGGGCGCCATTAAAGCCTGACAAAAAATTCAGTCCATTGAAGAATTCAATCAAGTGTAGACGAAATATTTGGGCAAGGTAACATGTCCTGCTTGTGACAAAACAGCCTTTACACACACATCATGAAACCAAGCTGATGGATCTCTTTGGATTTCTCACAAGAGGTGGGGAATTGTTTGTCCTATAAGAGCCGCAAACAAGTGTATAAAAAAATACCTAACAAGTGTTAGTTACTCCGTCTTATTAGATAGATCATTCGTATTTCGAATTATTTTTCTCATGTCCTCTTTATTCTGCAAAGTATAGATTGCATTGCATTCATTACTATAGAATATGGGATGACATCTGTCCCATACTTGTTTAACAGATTTCAAGGACATGGGACAACTCTTTCAATATCCATCTTTCTGCCTGCCTGTTATAAGTCTAATAATGCCCTAGTACTGCATTCCGTACGGCCGCGGGCTTATTAGATTTCGGTAAATATATCATTGTCAAATGCATAATTAATTTTTTCAGTAATTGAGTAATATTTTAAGATTTTTTTTAATATGTCAAAGTTAATATCTGGTATGTAAGTTATGTAAGTGTACATTTCCTATAAAATATTATTCTACGTCATAATTCTATCATTGTCATAAGTAATTCGTTTTAGTCATTATGTAATGTCATAATTTATGAGTGTGACATTCAGATTCTGTACGATTTGGTATAACAAATGTTGATAAAAAGGTTCACATATCTTAGAAAGTGATTTACATTTCAATTATATTCAAATCCAACACAGAAGAACAAATAATATTTGTATTTCCAAGCCTATCTTTTACAACTGCAGTATTGAGTAATTCCGCTTTCTAATTGGACCTCACAGAATATCATGATAATATTCAGGCCTCCTTGGTTTGTATTGAATGTAGTTATACCGGCGTACAATATACAAGTGTTAACTGTTAGTGATATGATAATTGCAGTTTACTTTCAGAGAAAGTCTCTGAACTAAAACGAAAGAAATAAGGCCAGTACATGACTATAGCTATAGGATCCTGGAAGTAGTTGATTACTACCACAGTAAGGAGAACAAAACATCAATAAAAGCATTTATCAAATATATTGGATTTTTCAGCTCTTGAATATACGTTGTTGTTGTTGTTGTTGTTGTTGTTGTTGTTGTTGATTGCAGTGGTTGGAATATTTTTGGTCGTTCATTTGAAAGCTAATGTACACTGTGGCGTTGCTGTGAAAGAATAACACGACGAGCATAAAAAAAACTGGCGAAAGTGGTTTTCAACAGACACCGGTAATTGCAGGAGCATTTCGGGCTACATGACATAAACAACACAAACCATTCAACACTGCCTCATTTCCACAGGCGAAGTAAATAAACAGAACAACGAGGAGACCGCCAACAAGCATAATAGGCAATACTATTTCGTACGTTTCCACCATGTTGAACAGGATTTTATATTTGTATACAGTCAGCGTATGCCTGGGAAACAAATGGAAAATGAAATAAAATAAACAAAATGAGGTACATATATAAAAGAACTAGTTGTATCTTTACTACACAGTATACGATATTATGGAATGTTTGGAAAAATAAAGTTTTTAATTTGTGTTGGAATTATAGCCGTGATTTGTTAAAATTAGGTTGGGAACATGTGCAGTAGAGTTGTGATTTAGGTACTAATAGATCTAGATTACCTCCTATTGACAGTAATTACCGGTTTGAAGACTTTCCATCCCGACATTGGCGTGTAATTTGGGAGTGACGTCACTTTGACATACAAGCAAAGGCTTTTGACGGAATTTGAAGAGTGCATGATACTGCTTAATTACTGAATATAGTTCATTATTCAAAATACTCATTAAAGGTAAACGTTGTAGCAACAAACTTCATAGGACAGGTGCGTATTATTATGGTTGATACATGTACCATATTATACAAAATTTGAAGGTTGCATTTTTAAGATACAGCCTAGTTACCTAAAATCAGTATTTATGCAAAGCTATAGCTGTAAGCTATATCAACAAATTTTTTAGGACATATCCGCTTTGTTATGGTTAACGTATGTACTAAATGATATTGAAATTCAAGTATGCATTCTTATGATATATCTTACTTACCGGAAATCATTAATCATGCAAATTATTCATTAACACTGTAAGGTTCATCAACAACTTTGTAGGGCATATAAAGTTTGTTATGTTTAATGTATGAAGTCAATTATATTGAAATTGAAACATGTAGTCTTAACATATAGCCTAATTACCGAAAATCATTGATTATGCAAATTATTCGTTAACACTGTAAGGTACATCAACTAACTTTATAGGACATACACAATTTGTTATGGTTAATGTATGTACTAAAATGTATTGAAATTGAAGTATGCAGGCGTAAGATATAGCCTAATTACCGAAAATTATTAATAATGAATGTCTGTCTGTGTCCGTCTGTTTGTCTGTCTGTTATAAACACTTTTGTGTGCATTAAATCATGGCGATAGTGACAAATGACATGCTTTCATTTTTTACTATTTTGTATTCATGATTTCATTGGTTACTATGTACTTTTGTATTCCAGCTTTCAGTGGTTACTATGTACTTTTGTATTCTAGCTTTCATTGGCTACTATATACATCTGTATTCCTGCTTTCAGTGGTTACTATGTACATTTGTATTCATATTTTTTACCTCTAAATGTTCGTATTCGTACTAGGTCCTTATTGGTTAACTTCAATTCATCATGTGTTTGTGTTTTTTTTAAATGTTCAATGACGTTGGACTTTAATAAATTCTTGAAGAACTATTGTATTATCCATTGTCCTCACCGTAATCTTTTTATTGTGCTAATTTTGTCCATTTTTCAGTGGAATCGACCGACCAACCATCCATCCTACCAAACAAACAAACAAACAAACAAACAAACAGACAAACAAGCAAGCAAGCAAACAAAAAGTGTTTGTATTCGTAAATATATATGTTTTATTGCAGAATTATTTTTGTATTCTTAAATCATACTTTCAAATCGATTCATCAACTTATTTTAAAATTGGTCAAATTTTACATTACATTATATTCACTTTTGGAAATGCTATGCAATCTTGGATCCTAATGTATATTTTGCGTGTAAACTTGTACCCCAATGAGCTGATACTTTCTCATACGATGTACATAAACTTAAGGTTATTGTATCACAAGCAGGAAACATTACCATTACATGTCAAGCTATAGCCTCGTGTGACTTTTTCAGTGGACTTGATGTTTTCGATATAGGTGTTAATGGCGTCACGTGATTATTGACCACTGCATCGGAATTGATGACCTGATCGTACGTTGTGACACCTGTAATCCCAATCTCAGTTTATTGTCCGCTGCTCCTTTCAGACGCGGCTTGCCTCCCGCCACTTCCATAGATCTCTAGTCTCTTTATGCATTGTTTTGTATCATCCGTTATTTACTTGGTGTCCCCGTGTCAATGAATGTTCTGTCACTGCATGGTCGTTTCCTTAAGTGATTTCCTGTGCTCTTCTATCCTGATTTTGAGTAGGAGTTTCGCACTGTGGAGATGTGTTCTGACTACTCTAGCTTCCTGGTTAATGGGATAATGCGAGTTTATATAATGTTATTGGTCCCAGCTCTGAGAACTGATCAATACGGTCATGTTTCGTGATTAAAACATGTCACCAATTCAAGGCTTAAGTTCCTTTACAGACAAGCAAATTTTCTCAACCAATACTCTCGTAAAACCCTTTGCTCTGCTCTGATCCAATGTCACTTTGATTATTCATGTTCATCCTGGTACTCTGCTCTTACCACAACTCTCAAAAAGAAACTCCAAATTGCACAAAACAAAATAATACGGTTCATCCTTTCTATGGAGCCAAGATCACACATAGGTGCTGATCAGTTTGATGCCCTGGGTATGCTGGATGTCAAGGGTAGAGTGAGCCAGCTCCGATTCAACCATGCTTTCAAAATATACAATAACTCCAGCCCGGAGTACTTGTCCCATCAGTTTACCAAAGTATCCTCTGTTCATAACTATGGTACTAGGGGAAGTAGGTACAATTTTCACCAGCCAATGATTAAAGGTCAGGCTGCAAATACGTTTTACGCTAATGCTATCAAGGACTGGAATAATCTACCAGTATCGATAAAACAGATATCACAAAGGAATGTCTTCAAAAAAGCAGTCAAATCATATCTGTCCAGTACACTAAGGGACCACTAATACTGGAAACAGCGTGTTTATTCCCTATTAGCTAGTTTGCCTCGATAGCTTTCCTTTTCATCTGTTATTCTTTCCTATTCCATGTAGTCAAATACTTATGCTAATCCTGCCACTTTCTTGAATCACTGTACGGACCCCACTGGAAACAAGTCTTTGACTTTCGTGGGTTATCCAAGTAATTCAACAATTTGTACCAGTTTTTACTTGTATATCTGCACTGTCGATCTTGTTGTTTTACTGAAATAAACTAAACTAAACTAAACTAAACTAAACTAATCTACATACCGGCTCCAGGTTTGTGGTAGACAGGTTGCAGAATCTAGTGCAACTCGTTCCGAGAGATTGGTGAGCATATGTAGTAGCTACACCATGCATGGTTGCGCCATTAAAACCTCAGGAAACATTCAGTCCACTGAAGAAGTCAATCGAGTGTAGACGAAATATTTAGACAAGGTAACATTTCCTGCTTGTGATAAAATAACCTTTATATATATCATGAAACCAAGCTGATGGATCTCTTTGGATTTCTCACAAGAGGTGGGGATTTTTGTCCCATATGAGCTGCAGACATGTGTATACAAACATACCTAACAAGTGTTAGTTACTCCATCTTAATATTAGACCATTTGTATTTCCAATTATGTTTAGGTATTAATATAGTAGACATGTAACACTCAGATTCTGTATGATTTGATATATCAAATTATGATAAAAGGCTCACATATCGTAAGAAGTCAAATGTGCATATAAATCCAACACAGAAAAAGAAATAAAATTTGTGTTTGGAGAGATAGCTTTTATAACTGCTGTATTGAGTAATTCCGCAGTCTAATTGGATCTCATAGAATATCATGATAGTATATGATAATATTCAGGCCTGCTTGGTTTATATTGCATATAGTTATACCAATGTACAATTTAAAATTTAATACAAATTCTAAATGTAAGTAAATTGCTAATTGCAGTTTACTTTCAGGGAAAGTCTCTGAAGTAAAATGAAAGAAATAAGGCCAGTACGGATTGAAGTAGGATCTCGGAAGTAGTTGATTACTACCACAGTAAGGAGAACAAAACATCAATAAAAGCATTTATCAAATGTATTGGATGTTTTAGCTCTTGAATATACGTTCTGCTGCTTTTATTTTTAAATTGTAGTGGTTGGATATGCACTGGAGATGCTGTGAAAGAATAGCACGACCAGAGTAAAAACAAGCTGAACTGTTTTTTTTCAGCAACCATCAGATTCTCCTGCAGGAGTAACATGGTTGAGTGTTTTACAGTAACACTGCAAAGCCTCCGTCCCTGCCTTAGTTCCACAGGCGTAGAAAATAAATATAACAATGAGGAGACCAACAACAGCCAGTATAGGCAGTATTATTGCGATAGCTTCCACCATGTTGATAAGGATTTTATATTTGGTATACAACTTACAAGTCAGCGTATGCCTGGGTAACAAACGGACAATGAAATGAAATAAACAAAACGAAGTACATATATAAAAGAACTGGTTGTATGTTTGTAATACAGTATACGATATTATGGAATGCTTGGAAAAATAAAGTTATTTCATTTGTTTTGGAATTATAGACGTGATTTCTTACAATTAGGTTGGAAACATGTGCAGTACGTACATACAGTTCAACAGTTGTGATTTAGGACCAAGATAGATGCCTCCTTTTGACAGTAATGTACCAGTTTGAAGACTTTCCATTGAGACTTTGGTGTTATTTTGTGAAATGGAGTCATGTTGACATACAAGCTAAGTATGAGCCAATCATAACTGTGAAATATACAGTGACACGAGACAAATCTTTTTTGGCATGCCGTTAGAGGTGTGGCTGGTAGAAGTTGTACATGTACGTGCCTGGGTAAAATGCGTTTTATCGCTCAAAAGTAGTGTGCCGACTTCATATATACATTGCAGTTTAAATCTTATAGGTATGTCTGACTGATTTATATATGTATAATATTCGTATGAGCGTAGTGAGTGAGCTAGCTGTGGTACTAAATATTCAGGGAAAACCGACAGCCATATCCTAATAAGAACGTGCGGTTCGAACCTGGGGTGTTTTTGATTGTCCCCAGTGTAAAGAAGTAATCGCGTACAATTATAACAATCACAATTTAAAATATGCACACCCAAGCAATTGAATTGGTTATAGCGTTGGAAGAATGAACGAATGAATGACACAGTTGTTTATAATTTATGCAAACTATGTTAGTCTCGGCTATTTAAATTCCACGCCATTGGTAGGCCATATCTGGTGAATGTCGTATAAAAGTAGTGTCCAAATATTCCTCGACAGGGAGGGTTGGAAGGGACCCACTGATTCATGTTAGCTAGTACTACTATATCCTCTCCAATATTGATTTGTGTGCGATTCAAATGATTACACTTGAATAGATTCGTATAGAGTAGTGCACTGCTGTACAACATTGTTTTATATTATGACAGTCCGTATTTATTCAGGGCATATACACTTAGGAAATCAAAATCAATACAAATTTTACATAGGGAAGGGCCCTTGTCATCGTACTCACTGCAATGAGTAGATGTACATGTATTGTGGAATGTATGCGAGTGCATGTTCATTAGTGTCTTTATCTCCCAGAAAGATCATAATAGGGAACTTGCAATCCAGACTGAGCATGCTCAGACGCAAATGACTATATGGGATTATTTGTGATTATCGTAATAACTTATCTGGGGCTACATATAAAATAAACCTCCCACACTGATCAGGATGACTTTGAATTGATTATGTGTGGTTACAAACAATGTATCCTTATTGTTTACAATGCTAATTAATTATTATTTATTATCACATTCCCCATGATGCAACATTCAACATGGCGGGTTTGCATGTTCCGTATTATGGTAGGTAAACTTTGAAACGCGTGCCTTCATATAAATTATAAGGTGAGAAATGTGTCCTTTCAGATAAAAGAGAACTGAATAGAAGATATGACACAGACTCTATCCTGAGAAGGAATATTGAGCCAGAAGAAATTGCTAACCAACAAAAGAAACTGTAACACAAATCAACGTGGATCAACGGTTACCACAAAGATAAAATAAAATGGAATAAAATATCATAAAATGTGCGTGACTAACGATATCCACGTGAAATCCTACTCCATCCCGAGATATGTATCAGAATATTTATATCAGAATACAATACAATACCTGCACTGCAAAATTAATATACATGCAGCACAGGCACCGTAAGTGCAATTTAAACACCGTACATATACCATACCGATGAAAGGCCCAAATCTCATGATGCATTTTTCACGATCTGCAGACTGTACCATCCCGTAAATTCTACTCGCGTACTCAGTCTATATTAAATGTGCAAATTCAATAGATTTCAAAGTAAGATGGACTGATGAAGCGACCTCACTAATTCAGTGATGAAAATTTTGCTGCCCCAACTTACCTAATGCCTTGAATACTACATATTTAATATTGATTCAAAATATTTTTCAATATATAGTACGGATTGCATAATTACTGTACCGTGTGACCCTTTCCATTACATTAACTTATAAAGTTTCTATATCTTCTTTGTGCCGCTCTGTCTGTACAGGTATATTTCAACGATTTTTCAAAAGTGACTGGCTCATGTCATTATTCTTTATTTACTTAAATTATGATTTTCGGTTAACCAAAATCTCAATAGTGAAAGCTTCAATTGCATGTCATTTGATATATATACATTTATGATAAAGTAAATATGTAAATGCAACATTGTTGATATGCTGAAATTACGCTATATCTATGGGGGTATGGTGTGTGTGTGTATGTATGCACATTTGTGAAATTCAATATATTTGTTGTGTCAAGTTCTCCAGCTCCCGGCCCCCGCCCCAATTAATATAACTCTATGGAAGAGGAACTTAAAATCTGAAAAATATGTCCACCAACCCCTTGGTGCCTGCCCCAAATTCCGATTATTGGATAACAAATTATTCGCGAAAGGTAAATAAACAACTTCAAACTGACAAACTATAAGTGCAATGGAAGCGTCAACGATTGGCATTCCTGGTACACTCTCAAAATACCGAATGTTTAACGAGTATCTTATCTAATTATTGAGTTGAGTTCACACTCGAGCTCTCTTCTTCCACCTGTGATTGAGAATCGGACATGTTTCGAACAAATCACTTGTCATTCTTCAGTGTCTAACTGGATCTGATGGAATGATCCAAAACTGAGACAAGTCACACCTTAATTTAGATATATTGAAGCTAACATTTTTATACCTCTGGTTACTAAACAAGACCAGCAAAGTTGTTTTATATAGCGCTTTCCCACTTTGTGCTCAAAGCTCTTTACATTTATTACACACTGGCATGGCACGGATCTATAGCGCCCGCAACTCCCCTGGTGAGCGCGCACACAATCCATTGCAGCGTCTATAAGCGCATAAGAGTATTCACATTGCAACCTCTATCCTACCAGGTCCTATACAGTCAGATAGCGATCGACGTCGTTTTACTAGTACTTGAACGCACGTTTTTGTAGGCCTAATAACTGACTGACGACACTGTTTATTTTGTTTTCACACTGTGGCATTAGTCATGTTTTGTCGTAGAGTCCGTAACAAATTGTTTCACAACCTTTACAATTACAATATTACTTAAGCCAAAAGGCTATGAACCCCGGTACACCCCTTTACATGATGGCGTGCATTGGATCTGTTTAATAATGCAGAAACCAATACATAACACTGCAAATGCTACATGAAGGCACGAACAATGTTTCTGATCAGCGCGCGCATGACATAATACCCCGCGTCGATCAATTGTCACTGCATTTGTCCAGCCCATGAGTTGAAGAGAGAAAACAAATGTGACATGGGTAATGAAATAATTCTTAATCTTACTTACTTCAGTGACTGACCAGTGATGTCTTCTGTCACTACACCTGGTCGTTATGTACTTCAAAGTTCCCAACAATACTTATGCATAGTTTCTCAAATTCTCAAATCTGTGCATTTGATTTTCACTGACCCCCTAGCCTGTTAAAGATTACCATCCCTCTTTGCCACTGTTTGAAACGTGCCGGCAACTTTCGTTTCTTTCTTGTTTGTGTTTGTACGTATTGTAGCGAACTTGACCCATGGATACAAATTCATGTTTTATAAACACATTGATTAAGAAGTGTATGCACACAAATTGACGTTTTACAGACACACACAAATTAAACACACTCACATATATATTATATCTCACTTAAATGGCAATACGCATGCACACCCTAACATAAGTAGCATATGTGGACGTGAAGTTAAGTTAATTAGTAATTTTGCATTTCGTGCTGTTACAGAACACCGCAACCTGATTGTGGGTTCAACATTACTAAGCTGAGAAGGAAGTTGGGCTTCTATAAAACAAGCCAGACTTTGACGTCTATTAATACAAATAAGTATATGCTATGAGCGGTTGCGTGGCGACCATGGGATGACTCGCTCATGTTATGTTGCTGTGTTATTCTTCAAATCATACTCTGTTCGTCTTTAGAAGGGTTCAAATTTTTCAAATTTTAATAAAACTTGTATTACCAACAACAGATATTTTTTTTTTTTTTAAACTTAGTTTTTTTTTAGACTCCAACTTCCTTCTTCGCGCATAAAGGTCGAAAGTTGCGTTATTTGTTTCGCAACAATAAAACTCAAGATTACCCATTCCAGTTAAACAAGTTCAGCAGCTGAGGGACAAACACATGATAGAATGAGTGTTACAGTTAACGTCAACAGGCTAGGGCACCCTTTGTTATCTATGCTACACAAATTTTACATGTCAAAGTTTGTTTCCACCGGGATTTTTATTAAAACATGTACAATAGCCTCATTTCAACACTTCGCGGTAACGGGTTCAATAGTATCTCCAAGCTTTACAACAGGTCTGGGATCGATATCTGAGTAAGACTTCTAATTTGAGTGTGAATTATTTTGACAGTGCCAATATCAATTGAAAAGTGGACTCTACCACTACCTAGTGTCATTCCCTATACCAAGTCATGCAAAGAGTCATGTTTTTGCCAATAAGTATGTATCTATACAACCATAGCTAAAACCTTAACGTAGTAGGTGACTTAAAAATGAATGTTGCATAGTTTCTCAATTTCTCAATTCTGTGTATTCGATTTTCACTGGCCCCCTAGCCTGTTAAATATTACCATCCCTTTTTCCACTGTTTGAAACATGCCGACAACTTTCGTTTCTTTCTTGAGTTTGTACATGTTGTAGCGAACTTGACCCATGAATACAAATTAATGTTTTATAAATACATTGATTAAGAAGTTTATGCACACAAATTAACGTTTTACATGCACACACAAACACACTCACATATATATTATATCTCACTTAAATGGCAATACGCATGCACACCCCCAACATAAGTAGCATATGTGGACGTGAAGTTAAGTTAATTAATAATTTTGCATTTCGGGCTGTTACAGAATACCGCAACCTGATTGTGGGTTCAACATTACTAAGCTGAGAAGGAAGTTTGGCGTCTATAAAACAAGCCAGACTTTGACGTCTATTAATACAAATAAGTATTTGCTGTGAGCTGTTGCGTAGCGACCAGGAGATGACTTACTCATGTTAAGTTGCTGTGTTATTCTTCAAATCATACTCTGTTAGTCTTGAGAAGGGTTCAAATTTTAATAGATATTTTATTAACAACAACAGATATTTAAAAAAAAAACTTTGTCTGGTTCGTTTTTTAGACTCCACCTTCCTTCTTCGCTCAGTAGAGGTCAAAAGTTGCGTTATTTGTTTCGCAACAATAAAACTCAAGATTACCCATTCCAGTTAAACAAGTTCAGCAGCTGAGGGACAAACACATGATAGAACGAGTGTTACAGTTCACTTCAAAAAGCTAGGGCACCCATTCTTATATATGCTGCACAAATTTTACATGTCAAAGTTTGTTTCCGCCGGGATATTTATTAACACATGTACAATAGCCTTATTTCAACACTTCAGTGACGGGTTCAATCGTATCTCCAAGCTTTACAACAGGTCTGGGATCGATATCTGAGTAAGACGTTTGAGTGGGAATTTATTTTGACATAGTGCCAATATTAATTGAATAGTGGCCTCTAGCACCACCTAGTGTTATTCCCTATACCAAGTCATTCAAAGAGTCATGTTTTGGCCAATAAGTATGTATCTATACAACCATAGCGAAAATCTGAACGTAGTAGGTGCCGTAAAAATGAAAGTCGTGAACTGATACTATTATTTTTTTCAAGACTACTCCAGCCCAAACTCAGTTTGAAGAAACAAAGAACATGAGGTTTCCATGGTGTAATTTGAATATAGACTCTAAAGTGATAATGAAATCAAGCCATATCAGAAAGAGTGGCTGAATACCATATTAAATGTACCTACAAATAAATGATTGCCAATGTCCTTGAAAATTAGCAGACGGTGAATCCCAATGTTATACTATTACAAATAATAAAGCCACATGTACAGGTTTAATCTAGCATCTTTGGAATTTCAGGGAAACTTGTCACCGAGGTACATTCTACATTAGTATTAAATACAAATATATTGTTAGTAATTTCAAAAATTGGGATGTTATTTTTATTTACAATTACATTAGTAAGAATGTGAGAGGCTTAAACCGGCTCCCTGTAGCGTGGTGGTTGGCGCACAGGATTAGCAGTCGGGAGGTCACGGGTTCGAATCCCACTGGAAACAGGGGATTTTTCTATGACCCAAACCCAGGGCGAGTGTTCTCCAGACTCGATGGGTATGCTGTATCACTCAGCCGTGTCTCACTCACAAGACGAGTGCGAATTTGGGGGGATTCCTGGAGTAATATATGACTCGAAAAAAGTCGGGGACGATTACTCACCCGTAGCCTGTAGGTGCTATGTTTTCCGGGCCTGGGTGACTCTGAGATAGAATGTGGACTGACTGGGAAAGCCTTAACAGTTCCACAGCAACATGATATAGAGCGTGCAACATAGCCAAACCCGAAAGGATCTCTGTAGCATTTGTGTGTGTTTGTGTGTGTTTGTGTGTATTTGTCTGCATAACAGAAAATCGCTGGGAGCAATTCCCAGCACAATTTTTTTTTTATTAAAAAAAATGTGAGAGGCCCAAAACAAAGTAAACATTTGATCAATTCATGTTAAAACATGTATATTTAGAGTCGTCATCATTTGCAGTTAATGTATTAGAGTGAAAGTCTCGTGTTCTCTACATGTGGTAATATTTCAATTGTCTTGTTCTTTTAATAAATATACAATAATGTTGTCAGCGAGGGTTATAACGCTTCTTTAGTAAGTTGATAATGTAAACTTGATTGTAATTAGCACATTAAGTTTTTGTTTCTTTTTTGTATTATACTAAAGGTTCTCTGGTGAATTCTCGTGTATGGGTGTCTAACTGTTGAGAACTCTCATTGTTTCGTACTACATGAATTGTATTGATCAATTCACTTCCGATTCAGCCGATGATTTGGAACTGTCGTCGCAGTTCTAAGCTTGACGTGCAGGATCACGTAGGTTTACTTGGCGAAGTAATTTATTCCGTTCATTGTCACTGTCTTGTTTTACAGCGATTCATTGTTTACTTTTAGCTAGTTACAGTTGTATTTAAAAGTGTACACTAACCGTCTAGAAAGTTTTCTAGATTATTAGATAACGTATTCTGCAGATTTTTTTCTGTACATTTCTTCAACGTTTTGCGTGTTGACAAGCAATTCTTTAACATAGTTTGCTCGATTACCTTCTTTAAATTTGAGTTTCCTCTAAATTTTCCAGGTTATTACTAATCACGGTAAAATTAGATCATTTTAAATAGTCGACTTCAAGAAGTGACTCATTAGATTGTTAACATGACTTTTGTTTGTTCCATGTGTACTTCTTTACCACTACATACGGGAGTTTTGATGTTAACCCCGGTACACCCCTTTACACGATGGCGTGCATTGGCTCTGTTTAATAATGCAGAAACCAATATTAAAAACACTGCAAACGCTGCATTAGGCCCGAACAATGTCTCTGGTCAGTGCGCGCATGACATAAATACCCCGCGTCGATCAATTTTCATTGCATTTGTCCAGCCCATGAGTTGAAGAGAGAAAACAAATTGCCACTGTTTGAAATGTACTGGCAAATTTCGTTTTTTCCTTGCCTGTGTTTGTACATGTTGTACTGAACTTTACCCATGAATACAAATTCATGTTTTATAAACACATCAAGAAGATTATGCACACAAATTGACGTTTTACAGGCACACACAAACACACTCACATATATATTATTTCTCACTTAAATGCCAATACGCATGCATACCCAAAATAAGTAGGATCGTAGCATATGTGGACATACTGTTATGGTAAGCAAATATAATATTTGTCCAATATAAAAAGAAGTTATGAATGCAATGAAAATGTGAATTTTACGAATAAAAATATGATTTTATAAAGTAGATTTATTGAGTATTCAAACACATAACCTGCCATCATTTTACTTTGAAAAAATTTCCCAACTAGACACCAAAAGTGATATCCAGCACCAAATACCAAGGCAATTGGTCTGGTTTTTTTCCTTTATAAGCCAAGAAAACACCACAATACAAGACATTGGCATTGATCTGGCGTTTTTCGAGTTTAAGTCGTCCACTTACACATACACACAAAAAGACTGACAGTTGGACAGACACCGCCTACAGCACTAATGAACCTTATCAGTTCAGTTGAGCTAAATATTTTATTTTGACCCCAAATTTGCATATTACACTCTCAAATAACTTGTTTATATGTCTACTTCTTGTAGACATTCTATATAAAAGGCTTGGTTACCTTGCGTCCCTGTAAATACCTAACATGGCATAGTGTTACAAGTGTTTATTGGACTATAAACAAACGTTAAACGTGAATCAAATGAAAACACTTGACAAGGTGCTGAGGTCACATTGATTAATGAGACAACACGATAGGTCGGGTCATGACATGTTGTTCTGTGTCGTTAAGTAGAGATCACAAGTGTCACATTGAGTGATATATTACAACTTAGATGATATCAGCTGCTATAGTCGTGTGGGTGTTATTAAGCTATTGTTTTCTGAATTTAATTAACTGTATTTTATAATTATTTTTCTCTTAATCGTGTTTGTATCATGAAATGAAGGATTTCTTATTGTAATTTAAATACAAATGTGTGAAGCAGATATACACTGGAGGGTTTGCCATGTACCGTCAGTTGGAGAAGTGCGGGCACACCATACTTCCAACAAACGTAAATCTCGACTTCTTGTGAGATTGTTTGTTTATCCCCTGAAGCAGTCCGAACAAAGAATCAGGTACCAAGAAGTGTGGAATTCAGTATTGAATGCGATTGGAACGGATCTGACACAGATCTGAGAGCTGTCATGAAGTTTTGAGATATGTCACCTGCTTAATAATGGGGCTATTATTAAATAAACATCACGGCTCCAAAAAACTTTGACATTTGATATATGTACAAAATATATAACAAAGGGTGTAGTCTATTGATGGAAACTGTAATATTCACTCTATCGTAAGTGCTTGTATTGTAATTGTCCCACAACTCCTTTAAGAACTTGGTTACGTGAAGTTGTTAGTCATTCTGCATTTCGGGCTGTTACAGAATACCGCCACCTGATTTTGGGTTCAATATTACTGAGCCGAGAAGGAAGTTGGGCGTCTAAAAAACAAGCCAGTCTTTAACGTGTTAATTAAGTATATGCTGTGAGCTGTTGTTCAGCGACCAAATGACGACTCACTCATGTTATGATGCTGTGTTATTCTTCAAATCATACTCTGTTCGTCTTGAGAAGGGTTCAAATTTAAATAATCATTTCATTAGCAACAACACATATTTCTTTTAGATACCTTTGTCTCGTTTGTTTTTTAGACTTCAACTTCCTGCTTCGCTTAGTAGAGGTCGAAGGTTGCGTTATTTGTTTCGCAACAATAAAACTCACGACTACCCATTTCAGTTAAACAAGTTCAGCAGCTGAGGGAAAACCACATGATAGATAGAACGAGTGTTACAGTTAACGTTAAAAGTCTAAGGCACCCTTTCTTATCTATGCTGCACAAATTGTACGTTTCAAAGTGTGTTTCCGCCGGGATATGTATTAAAACAGGTACAACAGCCCCATTTCAACACTTCGGTGACGGGCCCAACCGTATCTCCAAGCTTAACAACAGGTCTGGGATCGATATCTGAGTAAAATTTTTGAATGTGAATTTATTTTGACATAGTGCTAATAGTAATTGACAGCGACCTCTAGCGTCACCTAGTGTTATTCCCTATACCAAGTCATCATGCAAAGAGTCATGTTTTTGCCAATTAGTGTATGTTTATACAAGCATAGCCAAAATCTTAACATAGTAGGTGCCTTAACAATGAAAGTTATGAACTGATACTATTTTATTTTGTTCTAGACCACTCAAACCCAAACTCAGTTTAAAAAAACTAAAGAACATGAGGTTTCCATGATGTAATTTGAATATCACGGCTAAAGTGCCGCAGGCGCCTTCGATAATTAGGGGGGGGGTGTTTGGAAACCTGTCCAAGGGTAGGGTCATATATATTTTAGAAACCCGCCCGGGGAGGGGGGTCACATTTTAAGATGACTTATTCTTGTAAAATGCACTCTGCACTTTTTCGAACAAGTCTACAATTCTGAATGAAACCACACATGTCCCTTCAAACTAAGGCTCATATATTTAGCTAAACTGTATGTAGTTACAATTTACTGTTTCCCACATGCCAAATTCCGGTGGTGGCAGTCGCTGGATGGGTGGGTACTCATGCCTGTTAGCACACTTTCAAATGTACACCTTTTTGATGAAAAACACACCCTTTTTTAATGAATGTAGGAGAAAATCATATCAAAATACACCACATTATTTCCGAAATCCGAGAGGTTTTACCTTCAAGGACACCTAATCCATACATTGCAGGTACACTGTTTGCGTTTCATGCAGTGTTCGGTTTTTGAGAAGGGGTGGACACATTTTGTCACGGATTGGGCGCCCACTCGTTTTACATATTGAATGTCGAAAAGCAACTAAGCAAAAAGGACATAACTGCTTATGTCGCATGCAGTCTTCGGGTTTTGAGAAGGGGTGGACGCAATTTGTCACGGATTGTTTGCCCTAATGTTTGAATTCTGTTTAGCATAGCAAGTGTGCTGACCTTTGGTGATACAGGAACACACACAATACACTTCCTTAATTTGGATTTACCATGTGTACAATTAGTATCGCTGCTCGACTTGTGACTATCGTCTGAAAGCTTTGCAAGCAGAGTGGTGAAGCCGCTAGAAGAGAGGGACTTTAGTCTAAACTCAGCCTGTGTCCCTTTAATGTTTTATTGTTTTAAAGAAAAAGTTAGCCAGTGTTTTAAAGTAGGGAGGTTGGGAACACAAATCAAAGAATTCCATATTTTTTCTTCAATATGACTGATAATGTTATGCCTTAGTATTATTATTATAGTACAAGTAGGATAATGTCTACAAGCATACTTATAAGTTAATGTTACGAACTGATTTGTTAGCCTCACCCTTCAAAATATTGATGGTTCAATTTGCACTAAAATGACACGTTCGTCTGCACTATGAGGAAAATACACTTGGATGTTGGTTTGTTTTTGTTATAGCCTATGAAAATTAGTGAGATTGTTGTCGAGAATGAGATTGAATCACACCGTGTAGCAACCCTTGTGTTCACTCCCCTGTTACAGCTATTGTTTCCCACAGCCATGTACCATAGCTGTGAACACCCATGCACCAGCTATCACTGTTATTTTAACCGATTTTATGGCCCTTTCATGCTCATTATTGCATAAAAACATCCATATAAACTAGCAACACATCCATTTAGTTATAGCCCAATTTTAGCCCTTCTATATGTACAATTTACATATTCATGTATCGACCCAAATCTCGTTTGATCTTTAACATAGACGGAAGAAAATCAGCGCAATAATAATGCTAACCCTAACCCAAAGCTGTTAGTCAACATAGCCACACACACACACACACACACACATACATACATACATACATAAAAATATTAATATATGAATTGTAAATAATGTAGACAAACTAATCATTTGGGAAAGTCATGTGACATATACAACATAATATGTTTGAACTTATCAATGAAACCAACAATCTTACAACGTTGTTTCTTTCCAATTTGACTTCACAACATAATGCTTCAGAAACTGAAAGTTTATGGCTGCGCCGAGACGACGATGGGATTCTTTGAATCTTATCTTAGTAATAGAACTCAGTCAATATTGTTGAGGACTCCACTAAACTTTATTGTATTGTATTGTATTGTATTGTATTGTATTATTCGATATACATGGTATCTTACCAGATGAAAATGCGTAAAATACGCGGTTAGTCTTGGTAAAATGAACATGATGAAAGCTATTGTTACGGATGACAGAATACAACTTTTTAATATTCGCTAAGTTTTGATGTTTTGCGAGGTCACCGTGAACTCTCAGCTGTCATGAATTAATACTTGGAACAAATGTTTGCATTTCTCGAATAGTATTCTTCTGTAAGATGACAACATTAAGTTATTATAAAGATCAACAGTGTAAAATAATGACTGATTACAGACAGTTGGAAGAACAATGACGTGATCACATTGTTTAGCTAGTTTTCATATTTGTCAATATCATTTGCATGGAATTAAGGCGACGGCAATACTTCCGTTTTAGTCATTTAAGGTGCTTATTATTTTATCACCCAATCATTTGAGTATTGTATATTTTATGTTTATAAGAATTCGATGGAATAATAAAATTATGGATTCAGTCTTTGGAAGAGACGGTCTGAGGTCAGGAGCTTCGATCTGCTCCGTGGCCACTTCCAAATGATCCAGGTTAACCATGAACATTGTGTGTAGTTTGAGCTAATTCCCTAAAAGTCCAAGTCGATCCCGAGTACAGAGTGGAGAGAGATAGAGAGAGTGGAGAGAGAGAGAGAGTAACATGGAGGAGGGTTACCTAAACATTAGAGGTTACCCATATAATGTGTTACATTGGTGGAAAAGCCGGCCTTGGACTAGAAGGACCATTGTGCGTGTAATGAGACAAATTTAAACGTATAACTTATGAAGAATAATTAACAACCTTTGAGAAGAAGAAAAAACAACGCCACTGGGTGAGTGACAAATCGATGACTCAAGAACTTTTCGAAAGGAAACTTTTAATGATTATGTTGCAATGGTGGGAATTCAACTCGAACTAGAACTTGTAAAATATTGCAGTGACGGACTAAGACATCTCAGAAGGAGAGACTGTGTTTCAACACGTGGAATTATGAATAAACAGACAGCGATAGAGACTTTGATAAACGTTGTAGCAGTGAAACCTTCAACGGGGACCGAACAGCTGACAGGCGATTGGAGATATCGCGTATCGGACGCCGATGCAGACCGAAGCAGTTCGCATGTGACCTACATGCTTAAGACTTTTGAAGGACAAACAACTCGTTAATCATACGGGAGTAAAACCTTTTTCAAAGATTGACATTATTTTTATTCCTCGAATTCATTTCTATTCACGATCAGCGAGTTTGTTACTGTGTACAAAGCTAATCATGAGAAATAATAATTGTATGCTCGATTTAGTTTGACGACGAACAATTCTTGAAATCTATTTTCTTATCAGAACCATTTCAGTGATGCTGTTTTACACCTCAACAGTCGCGTACAAGCAGAAAGAATACTAATGATGATTTTTTTGGAGAAAAATTTAGTTTTAATAAGAATATTTATTGAAGTATGGAGTATTGAAAACTCCTCGAAGATTTATTGACTCTGAGTTATTGTGAGCCGAAAACGCTACAGAAATGCGTTGCTCACACGTTGAGTCGGACTGTGTGATGTAAAGTTCCTACAGTAAAGGAAGGAACCATGTTGATATAGTATTTTATTGAATCTGCAGTACAAGATAAATATTTGATTTTCAAATTTGAGTGTAAATCAGAGATCCGACCGAAATGAGCTGTATTATTGTCTATGCAAAAATTCCTTTCAAATTCCACAAGAATTTCTGAAATGCCTCAAATGCTAAAAACCTGTATGATAACTGCTAGTCCAACTTTTTTTCAATCGTACACGACGTAAAGTTGTTGTTTTTTCACAAAAAAGAATGACAGCATTTGTTTGATGAAAATATCATCTATTTCACGATTTTTGAGTTGTCATTGAAGAGTACCTGTATGATAGATTTTACAAGTCAAAATTCAAAAGGATTCCATTTTTATCTGGGTAAAAGATAGGCACGGCTGTGTGAGTGATTGTATAGTCTGGCCAGACGCTGTATTGTAGAAGAGCTGTATGACGAGGACTCTAAAGGTACTTCTTGAATAACCACTCGCATTATCGTCAATGTTGAAAGAGATAATCGCTGCAATTCACAATCTTTGAAAGTAAACTGCCAGTCTCGAAATCAGACTGCTATTCAAGAAATGAGCATACATCCATAATATTCCAAGTTTAATTTCTTTAATTGTTTGTACTTTTCTCCTTTTCTATCGATTTACAAAATCATAAAAAGTGTTTCATTTATGAAGGGCGATTATTTTTAATATTTTAATGTGTGGCGGGGACGCCACACTTTGGGAAAAGGTGATAGTGTTACGGATGACAGAATACAACTTTTTAATATTCGCTAAGTTTTGATGTTTTGCGAGGTCACCGTGAACTTTCAGCTGTCATGAATTAATACTTGGAACAAATGTTTGCATTTCGCGAATAGTATTCTTCTGTAAGATGACAACATTAAGTTATTATAAAGATCAACAGTGTAAAATAATGACTGATTACAGACAGTTGGAAGAACAATGACGTGATCACATTGTTTAGCTAGTTTTCATATTTGTCAATATCATTTGCATTGAATTAAGGCGACGGCAATACTTCCGTTTTAGTCATTTAAGGTGCTGATTATTTTATGTTTATAAGAATTTGATGGAGTAATAAAATTATGGATTCAGTCTTTGGAAGAGACGGTCTGAGGTCAGGAGCTTCGATCTGCTCCGTGGCCACTTCCAAATGATCCAGGTTAACCATGAACATTGTGTGTAGTTTGAGCTAATTCCCTAAAAGTCCAAGTCGATCCCGAGTACAGAGTGGAGAGAGAGGGAGAGTGGAGAGAGAGAGTAACATGGAGGAGGGTTACCTTAACAGTAGAGGTATCCCCTCTATTTGTTACACTATCACAATACACCTGTTATGAATTTGTGTGTTTAAAATTGTTCCAAATGAAGGTCCCTTGAGTTCCAGACATAATGCTGTTTTTTGCATGTCACCAAACACCCATTGTTACAGTATTATAATAATTCATATAGGTGCAAAGACAAGAGATACTATACTTTTCATAAATGTAGAGACCTGATTCAAGTAGCATCCTTTGTTTTGTAGTATACAGTTATATTTGTCGAACGCCTGCCAGCTGGATTATCATTATTAAACATACAAATAAAAAGAAAAGACAAAGAAAACAATAAAATGTAACACAAGTGAAAACCTTCAACAAATTAAAGTCTAAAAAGTACAAAAAGCACTAACAAAGAATCGACCTAAAGTGTTTCCAAAATTCAGAATGGAAATAGGAATCGAAATGTACACAACTGTAAATAACAGTATTCTTGCTGTCCATTAAACGTTCACAAAATGTAAATAACAACTTACGTTGCAATGAAGTAAAATTGAGGATATTCCTAATTACAAAATTATGACTGATACTACCATCACGTTTAAGATCAAAAATCAAACGAACGCATTATGATAGGCCACTTTCAAGGTGGATATCTGTTCAGTGCTATAGTTACACCACACGTTAATACAATACATACTATACAGGAAACTTTTAAAAAGGGTACATTTCATATTTTGAGAGCAATGACGGAAGTTACGTACGATCAAATTGGCTCGAGCATATACACAACGAAGCTGCCTTTGTATATCTGCGTTGTCCTCCCCTGATGAAGACACATTATAACCTAGGTACTTTTTAGTACTCACAAACTAGAGAGGTTTGCCATATAGCAATACGTGGGGAATTCTACCCGGTTTCCAAGACTTCGGAAAAGTAGCCATACATTCTGTTTTGGTAGTATGAAAGAGAATATCGTGGTCATTTCCATAATGCTCGCAAATACCTATCAATTTACGCAATGCTTTCGCTGAAGGACAGATCAAAACTAGATCATCTACATAGAATAGGTGGTTTATGACAGTGTTTACCAAGTAACATCCAGCGCGGGCCGACTGAAGCTTCGTACTTAAATCATCGACATATACAGCAAAAAGCTTAGGTGAAATAATGCTACCTTGGCGCACACCATTACTAACATTGAAGGGGTTTGACACTGCAGAAGCCCAACGTACAGAAAATAATTGTTTACTTTACCAATCATGTAAAATGCGGGCTATAAATGATGGAATGCCCCTATAAATCAATTTTCTAAATAATGTCCAAAGATTAATTCTATCAAAAGCCTTTGTAGCGTCCATGAAACACAAAAATACAGGTGTATTATGTCTCTTGTAAAAATCCATAATTTCTTTGAGTACAAAAATACACATATCTGTAGAGTGATTACTTTTAAATCCAAATTGTAGATCGCTGATTTCAATTAAAGTTACAAAACGTGATAAAATACACAATTCCAACAATTTCGAAATGACCGTTACCAATGCGATAGGCCTATAATTATCCGCCGATGTAAGGTCCTTAGACTTGTCTTTCACAATGGGACAAATAACTGCATGCATAAACATCTCTGGTAAAAAACCATGGATGAAAAAGCTAGTAAAACACAAGCTCAAAATAACAGTAAGAATAAGGGTCAGCATAAATCAGGTGCCATCATTACCACATGCTTTTCCCTTTTCAAGTTTGTTTACACACTCTTTAATCTCATTGGCAGTAACCACCATTGCATCATGAAAATCAACTCTGTCAAACGAGGACAAAACAAATGCTTTATCACAACTGTTTTTGACAGAATTAAGTAGACTCTCATAATGCTTTTTTCCACATGTTTGCTGTATTTCCATGACCATTCCTACCACCCACACTGTTTGGAAGATTGGAATGGTCACTTATCGTAATATGCACTGAATTCCAAAACTTACCTGAACCCCCAAGTGTTAAGGTATTGGCCATGGCATCAGCCCTAGCTTTACCCTCATCTCTTTTACATGATCTAAGGGCCTGTTTAAATTTAGTACGGGTTTTCCACATGAGTCCAAACAATGGGCCTGATGTGGGTCGGCCATTTACCACCCACATTTTGAAAGCATCCCGAGCAGCATTATGAAAGTTACGCACATGCTCATTCCATCCGGGAACAACATTGAAACCAGATTCATTGAACGTTGAAGTAGGAATACAATTGTTGGCAGCTGATTTAAGACAT
Source organism: Glandiceps talaboti (assembly GCF_964340395.1). NCBI lineage: Eukaryota > Metazoa > Hemichordata > Enteropneusta > Spengelidae > Glandiceps > Glandiceps talaboti. The sequence goes on from NC_135551.1 coordinate 9,195,862, forward strand.
GTAACGATGTTCGTGTAAAACGTCTGTAACCAACGCAGGTGGCCAACGTTCTTACAATTCGGATCACGACACACAAAAACTTCACTGGGCATTTCAAGATTGCGTAATAAATGGCCACTTAGATTCTTATAGGTGCATAAATTATGTGGCGTAGCTTTACTCCAATTAGTTGTACTATTGGGGTTGCACATATTGTGCTGAATAGGTTCAGCATGAACTTAAACCACCTGTTTTTATACTGACACATAAAGGAAAGTGATCAGAAGAAATAAAACCGTAAAGAATACGAACATCGGAAATGGCATTGTGTACCGTATTGGTACTTACTATATGGTCTTATCAACATGTACTACCATGAGCTTCACTGATGTAAGTGAAATTATTACCACCTTTATCTAGCTTTTCGAAATCAGAAATATGCAAATTATTAACACGACAAAAATGTCAAGCTCATTGCCGAATAGTGTACCCAAGTTGGAGTTGAAATCTCCAATAATAACATTAGCAGTTTGTACATCATCAACGATGTTTTTGATTTTTGCTAGATAAGACAAATAACTGTCATAATTGTAATTTAAAACAAGTCGGAAGATAAACACATATAATAAACAGTTTTCCTGTAGACATGATGATTTCTACACCTAAGAGCCTAGTGTCATCTAGATACTTTATAGTGACATTGTGTCCCAATGACTTACGCCACATGATAGCAACACCACCATATGGGCGTCCTACGTGAAAACGAGAACTGTCGTCGATGGCAGAAACTCCGCAGGCGTTGAAGTCCCTGTGAACCCTAGCGAGAGTTCCACTTTGGTCAACCAATGTTCTTGAATAAGAACGACGACGTGACGCCCTCAACGGTCTTTACAATGTACCACGGCCAGCTGTTCGCCAGTTGGCAAATGGCACACCAACATCAGGGTTGACGAGACATCCCAAGCGACGAATACCGACACTCGGACACTGGATAAGGAAGATTGAACAAGAGACCTTTGCTGCTACTAGTATTACTTTAGTGTGACTACACATGTGTGTAAGTGTGTTGGTGTGATAACTGATGTGACCCATAAATATATTGGTTGGACTACAAGTCGTGCAAATAACCAAGGGGGAATTTACCTCACTGGCGCTGCGACTTTTTTGAGCTTGCCTTGGAAATCATTTATATTACTACGTGGCGAAGTAATTTATTCAGTTACTGTCTTTGTCCTGTATAATTTAGTTTTCAGCAATCCCCCTTGCAGTTTTTTGATTAGTTACAACTTTATTTAAAGTCGTACACTGATTAAGCACCTAGGGAGTTTTCGTTTCTAAATTATCAGAATTTCGATTAATTTCCAAATTGTGCAAATATTCTAATACAGATATTATAGCACATTTCATTAGCGTATTGCATGTCATCTCTTGAGTCGAGTTCATGTCCGGCGACCAATTGTATGTACCCACTACATTGGCCGTCCGTATTTGATGTGGCTGGGGTTTTCCGCTTTAAATCTGCCAATGGATCTGTGAAACATTCCTGGACTGATTATGTTGTGGGGTATTGTGCCTCCCAACGGACACTGTGTAGTGAACCCAAACTAAATTAAATCTTACATTAACCTTCTTGTCGATGAATTTTTAGAACTCTCAGAATGCAGACTATTTAATGAATATCAAGGAGCACCATTTCACCGTAAGGTTAAGGTGGAGATGCAGAAAAAATCATTATTTTGACCATTTTTGAGATTATGTGCTCTTTTGCCATAATAAATATTCTTCTATCAACCAGAGAAAACTGGACTGGGTTTGAGTTTTGCAAATCCCGAAAAATCATGAAATAAAAGAAGTAAATAAATGCACGAGTACCGAAATGCCGGAAGAAGCCCCTAAAAACCCACGATATTTGCATAAAAAGAAGTCAACGAGGTCAACCACTACACGCATGCTCAGATCATGCGCTACCCTACACAGACAAGCAAAACATCATGGCAGCAACTAATGCTATCCAAAGCGGAAAAAAAGGCGTCCAAAGCGTAACTCGAATCCCATGTCAGAAGAAAAAAGATTGATGTTGAAAGTCTCTGAGAAAGGATCGTACTATAATCAGCACTTCTCTTCAAACGAGTACGAATCAAACGATGAGCAAAAAAGTGAAGCCGAAGATGTCATCGATGAGCAAGTCAGGACAGCTGACAGTGTTGCCACTGCGAAAGTGAAACATGAACGACCATCGTACGACGGTGTCGATGTTCATGAAACACTTCGTGTCGTAGATAATCAAATGATCAACGAAGCACTGAAGTCATCTTCTCTGTGCAATTCGTGCAAGAAAGGTTTCTTGTCAATCGGCGAAACAAACAAGCATGGTTGGGGCAGTCATTTTTGCTTTGAGTGCTCAAATCCAAAGTGTAATCAGAACATAGACTTTGTATCATCCAAGAAGAAGGGAAAGGTCTTTGAGGTAAATAGAAAGATGGTCCTTGGAATGAGGGCAATAGGTAAGGGAAGAAGAGCAGCCCAAAAAGTGAGCTCGTATCTTGGTTTACCCACTCCAGTCTCCGACCACCCATACTCAAAACACGCCAAATTAATATCTGACGTCAGTGCTGACAAGCTGGAAGAAGAGTTCGTAGAGGCCGTGTCAGAATTACGAGCATTGAAAGAAGAATTGGGGAAGTTTCCTCTGAATCAGAGACTCTGAATGTACCAGTGTCCGTTGATGGCTCCTGGATATCCCGAGGCTTTTCGTCACTTTATGGCTTCGTCAGTGTGATTTCAGTCGACACAGGTATGTAATCTAAATCAAAATGAAAGTTTCATTCGAATGTGGCAATCTATGATCATACTTCTCGTTCGTCACTTGGTGTATCCTAATTTGTTTCTAAGTAAGCTTAGTTATCGAACAGCTGCCAGTCTATTTTTCAAAGGTAGTCGAAAGGGTTGTCACCTTTTCAACAATAGCCTTTTTTAATATTTTGTTTGTTGGCAATACCCCTCAATTTACACTTCGCATATGCGTAGTTACAGCTGTTTCCTTTCATTTCTCTTTTCAGTTTGTTTTACTTTCCATTACGTTTTGTCCTCGACTCCAGGAAGATCACCCCTTTTTCATATGAAAGGGTTTGGATCATACAGTAGATGTCACTGGTGTACTCTTCATGGAAATTTTGTTGTGAGGGGGAAGTTTTAAAGAAACACTTTTTTTTATCTCTTGCAATTTATTGCATTACAATCATGGACTTAGTCAATGTGGTTTTAGAAATCGAAATGATGGGATCAGAGATCTTCAGATTAAACAATACTATAAATTTATTTTTAATAGGACAACAAAATAAATGTATTCTTGAGGTGGTATGACTTATATAAGACTTGTTGATAATATGTTTCTTCATTTCAGAGAGTGGTGTGTCTGTATGATATTGAGTGGACGGGGCAACAACGTATTGATCCTGTCAATTGTGCCAGAAGTGTTACGTCTAAGCTGATGCAATATCTTTCGACCAATTACAGCGAGACGCAGGATGTGACTCACAGTGCCAATAATAAATCTTCAAGTAATCACTCACACCCATTGATGTACTAGTCACAGAGTCAGAGTATGGAATGTTGTATCGTTCTACAGAAGGACTACAGACGACTTCCCAAAAAAACTGTTGTCTGCCTCTCGAATAGATGCCAAGATAAAAGTGCACTGTTCATTAAAGATCAGTTCAGATGATGAGGTTTTGCAGGGAAGACAGTTTAATCAAGTGTGTGCATGGATGTTGCTGGAAAGCTAGGATGTGGCAGAAATAAAGTTTTTCTTCAGTCATTTCTTCAGCGGTAATAAAGGCACCTGGGACGAATTTCATTGGTATTCTGAAACATCTGTCGACCAGGAAAGTCAAATTCACTTCAAAGAAGATAGATTTGTCAAGACTGCTCCAGCACCACTTTCTCAGTTCAGCTGTCCTCTTATAACAGCAGTAGAGGATGATAAAATCTGGTTTGTAAATAACAAATTCAAGGATCAAGCCTACTTTAAAGATAGACACCAAGTCAAAGTTATGTACTTTCAATATTTTTGGCTGTGATTTCAATGGAAAGGAATAGGTTTCTTAGACCCTATCTTCTTTTCAGGTTATGTATTTTTCCTGTAAGATATTGCATTGTACTAATTGTTGTTTTATTCATAATAACTGTGATATTGTGATTGCAATGCAATTCAATTTCGTAACACAATCTCGGAGTAAGCTGACAATACTTTCAGATTTATATGCTCATACTCTTTTATTTCACACATATCTCACCAATGTACAATATTTTAGTTGTGTATAGGTCGATGTGTGTGTTATGTTTGTTTTACTGTATGTAGTTATACCTCAGACTACTTCCAGCTTCGAGTTGCATGGTGAGTAATATTTTTTCATTCTACTCATTAAACCACATACATGTATCACTGACCTGCTGGTAACCAGGAGAATTTTGCTTAGTAGAGAGACTTGAAAACACAATTTGAAGGGTATCCGACATTATACACTTGTTTTATGTAGTATTTTATTGAAATACGAAAATGATGTCTAGCTCCAGTTTTACTACTGCAGTAGATACGTTTTAAGAGTAAACTTGTATTGACTCAAGTCGCACATCGACCAATGACGTTGAAAACAAAAAGGTCTAATACATTTTTGTATTTACCTTATAGTAACAAAAGAGATTGGCAGAAAATTGAAAGCGAGCAGTTCAGGAACTCAGAAAAATCGTGGAAAAACATGGCATCCAGAATTCTCAGATAAAGGTAAGGGAATCATATTGATTAATCACAAATGATAAACTTAACATAGACACTGATGTGCTTGAGTTGTGACACCGGATTATGACTCGTACCATTCGTATATTAATATGGTAAAGTGTATTAGAAAAAACGCACATTAGTTAACCTGACCAAGTTTCCTCTTCGTTCCCATGTCAAGATAGTTGCTGGCATTATTTAGAACACATTTCTTCTGGTGCATGAAAAACACAAGAGTGTCAACGTGCGACTATATGGAATGGAGAAAGATCGTCGGGCACAATCTTCAGTTATATTACGACAGAACCTTGCCAAATTACATAAAGACCAGGAGTTCTACATCCATGTATTAAAGTATACAGCAGCAATGCTTAGGTAGATACATGTTATATAAACGAACCTGGCGCTTTGAATTGTCTCCGATGTTAAACTTTGATTGACACGTATGATTTATTGCGTCATAAAAGTCATTGGTGGTATTTTAATTATATTTAAATGTATTAACATTACGTAAAGGTTAACAGGTGGTCGTCTCAATTAGCATAGGTGACCTGTATATAAGGATGCCACGTCAGAGACTCTCGTTGCCATTCTGAATTTTGCTCCTCGTGTGTCATTTTGTGAAAATTGCGGTTTTCGAAAATGGAGTTCGATGGTGATAAGCGAAAACCTCCTCAATGCAAGACTTGCAAGAGACCAGTCAAAGGACATGATGGTCCAACTGGAGAAGCCTGCAAGTTTGGAATAGATATTGGTGTAAAACAGGAAAGTCATTGGTCACTGATAACACCTCCAGTTACAGTAATTATATGATATCTATACACGCAACTAAAGTAAATGAAAAATCGCACAAATTCACACGAAGTGATCAATAAACAATTTTCGTTTAGGCCAAAACCATCGAAGTTTGTTTATTGACTGTGTGTTATATCATGCGATGGTTCCTAAGGAAAATGCATCTTTCTATTCTTAATAGATTTAAACCAATCTTTCTCTTTACTACAGATGATGTTAGAGGAATGTATTGAATACAGAGGAAGAAATACATTTGTGGAACTTTGTACAGACATGATGTCTGTTAAAGAAGAGAACATATATTCACCAGAATGGTGGACAGAAGAATTGAATAACCTGATAAAGATTCTCGCTTATAGACTAATATTAAAACCGAAATCTAGAGATCAAGTTCTTAAAATGAATCACAAAGAACACACATGAAAGAAATTGGAGGGAACACATCACCCACAGTAATGCCTTCAATCTCCATTTGAAGGGACACTAGCCTGATGAAATATTTTTCCAACATCAGCTTTTATATACTTTTATTGTTTTCGTATGTCAAGGGATATCTTCATCAAATAAAGATGTTAGTATTATCATTTTCCATGTTGTCTATGTATACCTTGGTTTGTGTATGAGAGCACTGGTTAGTTTGACTGTCTTGTGAGTGTAAAATATTGGTCGAGTTTGAAAATATTTAGTTTAGTGTTCAGATTCCACTTTTTTTTTGAAACTGCATGTGGGATATGATGCAGGAATGAATGATACGATGATAAGAGCTTTGTTATATGTTAATTAAACATCTACTGGTAAATAAAGTAAACATTATTATTTCTGTGAACAACATCCTATGAAAAGGTCAACAAAATGACACCATTTAAGGTCTTAGTTTTTGTGTTTACCTCAATCGGTGAAGTGTCGCAGATCCATAAGACTAGGACAACACCATACATACCTTCTGACAATGGGCAAGTTGAGTGCTTTAACCGGACGCTCATGGATGCAGTGAAGTGTTTTTTTTAGCAAATCTCAGACAGATTGGGATATGTACTTGCAACAGATGCAGGGGCACTGAGGTCATGTGTTAATAGGAGTACTGGCTTCACACCAAATAAATTGATGTTGAGTCGTCAGGTCAACCAGCCTGCAGACCCTGTATTCGATATCAAGGAGGAGGACACTGACTCCCCTCAAGGTCATGGCCAATATATCACTGACAGTGACTGACCTTGAGCGCACATGAATAATAATTCTACATCTCCTTATGTGAGAAGTTCTTTGTACGTGTCCATGTAATCTGTGTATTCGCACATAGATTAACAGGTATTACTGTACAGACAGCGACAAACGACTATATAAACTAAAGTATGTTTTCTATTGTTTTTTTTCACACATTGTCTTTAGATGCTGTTAAAAAGATTGTTTCCAATGTGGTGGAAAAAATTGACGACTCTGTTGAGCAAATAATAGGCAATCAACAGATGTTTATGGAACACCTGGAGGAAAAAATTGATAAATTAATTTCTGAATGAGTAAATAAAGGCATCAGTGAAGTCAGAAGTGTAAGAACACCAACAGAACTAAGTGTAAGTACTACATCTATATCATAGGTTCTGATTTACTAAGTTGTTGTTCTGTACTGGCACATCATTAGCCATGTTCACACAAACACTAAGGAAGTGTACACACCATCTGCATTGCAGTGCATATATTTTTATACACTTGTATAAACAGTATATACTAAAATTGAAAGTTTTTAATTTTATTCATTTCTTCCAAACATTGCTGCCAAACCTACAGGTGGCATACATGTTATGTACAGACGTGAAGAAAAATATAAATTGTTTTGTCATGTATCTGAGCAAGTGGACTGTCTATTATGGCTTATTGATCATTTCTATGTCCAGTTTTTAAAAGGACCATGAATTTTATAGAGAAATTCAATTTTGTTTTAAAAACTTTGTGTTATAGATGGCATTGAAGAACCTGTGCAAGTAGGAGAATTTTTCTTTTAATCCTGAAGAAGTGTAAGTGTTAATTGTATTGTTACCATTGAAGTTAAAGACTATGTTTATTTGAATTAACTACTGTCTTGTGCTAAGGGGAAAAGGTGAAGTGTTTTCAACAGCATTCATCAATGGTGGTGACTCCTTCTCATGCTTCAGTCTTTCGTGTTACTTTGTTTAGTACTATGGGATACATATGCACACCGTGACATGATTTTAAAAAAAAGTTAATTGCACCAAAGATGTGGATTTTGGGTCACTTCTATTTCTTTTATGATGCAGTCTACAATGGTTACCGGGTGGCCATTTTGTAATGATCTTAATATGTGCAAAGTCATTAAACAGACACAGCAGCTGGTGTGTTATAAAAATTTATGTTGGAACCCATTTAGCTGAAATTTCGGGGGGTTTCCGTGATTGGTGATAAAGTATCTTTCGTGACATAGTGATACAATTATGATTCTAAAATGTGCGTTTTTGGTCAAACATTTAAATTGAAAAACTTCTCCAAAGGATCTGAATTTTGGTGGAAATGTTTCTGTTTGTGTGTGTGAATCTGTTTGCATGTACAAATGAAGATTAGTTATCAAGACTGTAATGAATATAAAGTGGAAATAATGAGCAGTTTTATTTTTATTTTTTTTTTTGGGGGGGGGTGAATCCATGAAATCTCAGTGAAATCAGTTGTGATACATTGACTGTTGGTACCAATTTTTATTATTCATATACACATCCAAAGTTAGTGGTGACAGTAAACAATCCATGTATTTTGCTTAGCCTGCAAAGCTGTACTGTTTTTGATGATATTTTTTCTCTTGTGTGGCAGAATTCAGTCCACCCAGAATAGTCAAATAAGATCTACCCTAGTTGACACGCTGCAATCCAAGTATGGAAGCCAATACTCGGCGGTAGAGTATAGTGGTAAGTTAAGCACTTCAATATAAAACTCAACCAGTATGTGCAGCAATTTTTTTTACATTGTCTGTTTTAAGTACATACAAACTTCCCTTTAAAAAGAAGATTATGAGTAATCTGTACAATTGCATGACATTCAAACTGATGTATGGGACATTCAGCATTATGTTTCAACAACCATTACCGGGACATGGAATGTTTGTATTTTGGGATTACTTGCCAAGGCACCACAAAGTCTGTACCCCAAAACATATGCAACATAGGGTCCAGGGATTCATACCTTTAGTACCTTTAATAATCATCAAAAATTTTACATGATCTTGTTTTGTATTATGTTAGATATATACAATTACATCATTTCAAAGGGAGAAACAAAAACAAAAAAATAGTGATCACTTGTAAATCTTGTTTTCAGTGGCAGTCAAAAGAAGATACGACACAGACCGAGTGCGATTTCGGGAAAATGAGAATGTTAACTTTGGGAAAGAACAGAAAGAAAGAAGAAAGAAGAGAAGCAGACAGTACAAGGTAAATAATTGTCACGAAAGATTTCTGCATTACAATTTGTTACTATGAATTTCCATCCTTCCTTTGCTCACAAAGGTTTATGGTATGGTGTAGGAGGTGTGTGCACTAGTATTAATGGTTGTAATTTCTTATTTTTGAATGAAATTGATAAATTACTTTCAGGCTAAAGTGTCCCCTCCATTGTCAGTGATCCATCACACTTTGCACAGAATTATTCCTTAAAGTACATGTCAAGAGATAAGAGGTTAATTTACTGTTAATTTCAGGGTAAACAGCTAATCACATGGTAAACAGAAGAAGAGGTTTATATTATGTTTATCTTCTATATATGCCCTGTTCTCACTAGAAGTAATAGGTATTTTTTTCATTGACAAATCTTTTACATCTCGTGATAGGTTTTTCACATTCATAATCTTTATATTTCTTATTTGCTAACCTTTATTCAGTTGTGTGGCAGTGACTATTGGAACTATTTTTTGTATAAATGTGTCATCCAAAAATTGTTCGTCAGATTTGGCAGAAATTTGAGTGGAACATACTTTTTTGTGTGTAAATACATCTTTGCTATATTTGTAATAAAATGAACTTTAATTTGACATACCTGAGTTTATCATGTTTTTAACAATGTGTGATGTTGAGAATGTTGTTGTAAGTGATTGCGTTCAGAGTGTGAGCTACATACATATACAGAGGTTCATTCATTATAATTTGGAAAGAATATGGTGATATTATTCAGATATAAAGAAGAGTGGAAAAAAATATAGTTTCTCAGCCCAGGAAAGGGACCTTTGTCATTATATAAATGGCACTTTAAATATGGATACATGCATATGTATTGGTGATTATAGCCTGTAGGGACTGGACTGTTGCAGTATGCCACAGTATCCAGTAGTGGATATTGAGAAGGAATCTGATTTAAATATGAATATTCATCAGTTTTATGGAATGACTCCATCTCTATGCATACATTATTTTCTTCAGAATCAAACAGAATTCGGTACTGGATAGTACGATGGATTCTAATGTTCCATATCCAAGGGAATCCATCACTGATATTTGATGGATTCTCTAGAGAATCCATGACGGATACCACAGGATTCTGCTGGATTCTGACAGTATCCGGCATAGAATCTAAAGGAATCCATGATGTATTCAGCCTTTTTCACACAGTGATAGCGCATGTACAGGTGCGGAGATGATACCGCAATTTGCATATCAATTGACTGCTACCTGCCTGAAACGTGCACTTCAGATATGTCATCTGAAATGAAATGTTGTAGATCACTCTGCACCTGTACTAGTTGTGTACCACTGTTCATATTCTATATACAGTATACAATGTTTATTTTACTAAGCCTGAAACATTATGCTTGGGATAAACTCCCCACTGATGTTTTCATCTGTTTGAAGGAATGTAAGATCTTGAAACAACATACTAGAGGCCGTCGTGCCTGACAATGTACTCGTCGCATGGGGGGGGGGGGCATAGCTCTTATCTATAAATCAACTCTGAAACTTACTTCTTGAAAATCTATACATAATGTTAGTTCATTTAAAGCCTAGGAAGCCACCTTTCAATACAATGTAGTGGAGTTTTGTTAAAAGTGAACGTTGTTCTTTATAGTTCACCTCCCAGTGCTAAAATAAGCTGATAGTTACTCAATTCCTAGATCCTCCTGAGAGAGTTTTGATCAAAATGATTGAAAACTACGCTGCTTGTGCATCACACGGAGTTCTTACGGGTGACTTTAAAGCCCATCGTAAGCACTGACCGTGCACTCATGTCCAATTTTGCACTTAAAAAGTTTTACATGGCTCTCATATTTTAGAACTCGTCACATGTGGTCGAATGATGTGGTTTTTACGAGATGCGAGACAATGTAACTTTGAAAATGTTTCACCGAAGACTCCCACATACAAGACGTATTCGCAAGAGTAATAAATTACATGGCCACATCGAATATATTACTGGTGATACTGATGAGAAAAACGATCTGTACGATAGTTTCCAACGAGGAAGGAGGTTTGTTGGAAACGGATCGAATTTTAAAGTGTTCCGTTTCGTCGAAAAATAGGAATCGTAACACGTCAACTCGACAATGATCGATGCTCGATGACGATGATGGTGATCATGAGTGATGATGACGCTCAGCTGTGTCCAGCTCATGTTCATGCATCGGAAGAAGGAAGTGAAGAGCAGCTCTTCATAACATCAGCTACTGCCATCACAAATCTTTCAAGAAGAGTTCACGTGCATCGCAGTAGATGTGATAGTGTTTTCTCCCCCCCCAAAAAAAAAAAAAAAAAAAAAGTGACTACGTACGGTCATGTCGGGAGGGTGATGACGGCATGTGGAAAGAAGCATTAAATGAGGTGGAATCATCTCCATATATGCCAAATGGACAATTCATTGTAATACACAGGTAAGCGGCATGGAAAATGTATTACCTTTATGATGGAATATTATAAAATTAGTATTTTGGATTTTTTTCAATGACTTTGTGTTCACGTGGGTTTCTTTTCAAAATATCATTTTACAACTTTCTTAACTTCAATGAGTTATGCCTGCTATGCAGTCGGTGCAATGTTATTTGTCCCGTTCTCTTTTGTTACAGACTTCCTCATGGCATGGCCACACTTCGGGTATCAGACTATCAGATCAGTTTCAATATCAGCGGCTGTGTGAAGCAGCGAATATTGGTTATGTCTACACTAGAACAATGGCAAGCACTTTGCATATAGCTCATTCATTGACTTCCCGCGAAGTGAAGTGCCTGTCTACTGGCAGTTCCAAGTGTCTATCTGTATTGTCATTAAAGTCCGAATTTACATAACGCATGTGTGTGTGTGTGTGGCCAAATAATTAATACAAACCATACTAAAGTCTTCAGGAGGAGTTGCTATGCCCTAATGACTATTTTCAAAACATTGATGAATGATCACTATGAATTCTAGTTATGTATGAAATGCAGACTGTCGTCTCATGTACTCGAGTACGCTTTGAATCTTGTGGTCTGAATTCGTTATCCTTGAGAGAGTCTGTCGACCTTTCAGTCAAACTACATGCGATGTAGTTAAAATATTGAATTTACTATAATTATGAATATATCATCTGTGACACTATCTACAGGAAAGAGCAGTTACAGCAAGAGCAGTAAACAAAGAAGACATCATGTCTGACGCTAGACATGGTACGAGATGGAACGCCAACCACTTGGATATTGTCTTCCTTGCAATTGGAGACAGGTTGGTTTTATCGGAAGTGACTTGTTTTACATCACATTATCGTTTGAGCTGGAATTGTGACAAATAATATTTGACTGATGTTGTATCATGGTTCTAAAACACTTATTATATATATTTATCTTGTTGTTACCGCCAATTTATGTTTTCCCATAGGACCCATAAAGTTATTTGTGCTGAAGGAGTTACACTGACAGGTACAGGATCCATGTGCCCAGAGACATGAGATACTTGGTACAAGACATGTTTTCACCTTGTGTACGTGATGATGGAGGTATATTTACCAACCGTCCTATGTTATTTGTGAAACTTAGAATAAGTGAATATAATGATTTTTTTCATACTGTTTACGTAATGTAAGTTACATGTTCTGTGTCTTAAAAACAATCATGTATACTGATTCATTTTATCCCCTGTAGTTCGTATTTTAAATGATTCGTAATTTGTTTTGGCGTTTGAGCGTATATGTACATATGTACCACTTTCTATTCATATCCACACTGTTCGTGTTTTAACCGAGCTACGTATAACCAAAGCGAATTCCATTGTATAATTTTATACTTATGGCAATAAATTAAAGTTAATAATAATGTGCATGCTCACGACCGAAATGCGTCAGTGAACATATTCCTTAGAGAAGAAATGAGAGACCAGACACTAGGAGTGCTAATGACACATGGCATGGCGAGTATTGTCCCATTTTCTCATTCTATCCACTGAACCACACACATGTATCACAGACCTGCTGGTAGCCAAGAGAACGTTGCTCGGAAGGCAGACTTGAAAACACAATTTGAAGGGTATCCGACATTACATACTTATCAAAGCATTGTACCTAGAAGTCAGGACATATATATGACACCACAGAATGTAGACAATTAAAACAGTCAATTAGTATTGTACGCTTTGTATCAATGTGAATGATTCAGAAAACACATATCAATGATGTGTGGTGTTGTAATTCCGACACTGTAAAAGGAATCTATTTCGATGACGAAAATGATTATTTACATCATTCCACATATCAAGGCTTAATGGATTGAAAAAAAAACACGCCACCAACAGTAAAGAATTCAGAATTAAATTATTTTAAATGTGTGTATAAAGTCTAGAGAAGATTCTTGGTATTTTATTTCAGAAGATCTAATTATCGACACTTTCCCTTTGCTTTATGTCAATATTCTTCTTTGTATCACCGTTTAATGTACATGAACATCCAACATTTAGGGCCAGTTTGTCCCATAAAATGATTAACCTTTCATCCACAAATAAATAAAATATTCTATATATCTATCAAGACCATAATTATGCTTTAAATCTCTTTCAAGTTAAACTTAGTCGTTAGGCGTTATCGGTTCTTTAATATACTTTATTAAATATGTCAAGCTAATACAGTAGACATGTACTAGATAAAAGCAGTGTACAAATGCAGCATTTCGTGAAATGCTCATCGTACCTGAACATAATGCATATCTAGACATTGAATTATACCAGTTATGTTATAAATGAGTACTTTTTAGTCATCATATTCAATTTTATTTCATGCAGTAAGGTGATAGTGTGTGTTTATTGTTAATCATTCCAGCAGGGCAGTGATACATTCTTGCATACATGCTACTCTGTATGATTCTGCAGGAACGTCAACATTTTCAAGAGTACCTCTTCACCATGATCAGTTGATCGCTTCGGGGTGGTGTCTGTAAGGAATAAGTTTTGCAATATCTTGAATCAAAACATATTTGAGTAAGTACTGAGAGCGGACTGAATGGACTGATAATCGGGACATATCCGTATTTTGATTCTGAGTATTGCACCGATCCTGTTTGGAGAATTAAAACAAAAACAATGCGAGGAATGCACATAAATGTAAGTAGAGTGCAAATTTGTCAATTGCCATATTCTGAAAACTAATAGATGTCATATTTGTTGATATTATAGTGCAGTTAACACGAATAATTAAAACAGTAAATGGTATACTGATCAGGTAAAGTATTAAGCCGTCTCTCAGTATGTGTGAGAAAGAGAGGAGGGACACACGCAGACAGACGGACGGAGAGAGACAGAGAGGCCTGCAGGTGTTGTTAATTTGTCATTATGGCTGTACTATTAACTGTTTTACTAATGTGTTGAATAATGAATAATTTTAGTAATTAAGCATTATCATAAGAAGCAGCACCCTCAAATTATATATAATTTTGGTATAATTACTTTAGAGGTATCTCTGTTATGTATGAAAGCTCTAGGTCAGGATTGTGAATTCCAATATCTAATAAAGACAGTCAGTCTACATCTGGTATGTATGTATGTATGTATGTATGTGTGTGTGTGTGTATGTATGTATGTATGTATGTATGTATGTATGCATGTATGTATGTATGTATGTATGCATGCATGCATGCATGGACGGACGAATTGATGGATGCATACATGTATGTGCATGTGTATGTGTCTCTGTAAGTGTGTGTTTCTATTCTGTGAGTGTGTGTGTGTGTGTGAAATATTAATGGCTCACATACATTACATAGAAAGAGTGAAAGAGATAATTGTGTGGTTGTCAGGACAGCTACTTAAGTGTACTTACTGGAAGTCTCTTCGGCGTAAAAGTCTGGATCTTCATCGTGGAAATTGAATGGCCTAGACCAAGTACAATCATGTCGACCGTTACATATCATATCAGCTGTAGCACAAGTATTTGGAGATTCCAAGCACTGGATTCCAATGGTACCATGATATTGACACGCTGAATGTAAAACAAAGAAAACAGAGGGGTGGGGACATATTTCTTTGATTTGAATTATTACTATGTTAAAATTTCCCACAACTTAACACTGTATTTTTGCCTTTTAAATTTGTCATGTATGCCTATCAGTGACACAGAACAAGATTTATTTCTCTACCCACTGGTCTCAAACAATATATTTCCTCCTTACTTGTGAAGTAGTTCGGTCGAAGAGAAGAGGAAATCTTATAATTTTTGGCAATTTCTAATTGCTAGACAGTAACATTATAATACTACGCAATTTCACCGTATGATACATTGCAAACGAAAAATCATATTAGAAAAATCAAAAAGTACTTTTAAAAGGTATCAAATACCGGTTATATGAATCAATAGGTATGAACATCATTATCAACAATTACATGTGTCCAACGTTGATAGTGCAATCAAGCGCCAAAATGAAATGTATTTTACAGCTAAGTCAACACTTTACTTCGTAAATTTGCACACTGTACTGTAGAGGTTAAGGCTACATTGCTTATAAACTTTTGCTCGCGTCATTGCGACGCCAGTCTAATGTTTTTACAGCACACAATCCCCACATTGGGGCTTTCAGACGTGAACAGATGTACAATTTTTTGAACGTATTGGAAACGGTCATAATAGTTTAATTGCAGCAGTGCTCAATTCCTATACAATCCTCTATTCAGGGATTCATAAATTGTATAGAGATTTGTTTATTTTTAAATGCTTTTATTTGTTCATGTGTATATTTGTCAATTTATCTTCTTAAAGGCCTACTTGTTTTAAAATGCTATTTTTTATGTATAATTTTTATCTATGGGATGTTTATGAGCGTTTTAGCGTTCTTTTCTCCCCCCGAAATAAAAATAAAGTTTAATAATAATAATAATAATAATAATAATAATAATAATAATAATAATAATAATAATAACAACATTCACTTATAATCACCATAGTGTAAGTATTCTAGTCTAACACAGACTGTTCTAGTTGTTTAACTATCTTTTAGATATATATTATGATATATAGCACATTACTCATAAGTGATAAGCCAACCATTACAGCAGCAATATACATGATACATGGGTATATACTTTAAGGTTTGGAAAAGCAAAAAAAACACCACCACCCCCCCCCCCAGAAAAAAAAAAGTTACCAAGTTTTTCTATGTTAAAAAACTTAGTAGAGATATATTACTTACCAACAAGACCAAACTGTGTTAATATATCAACAAATGCTTGGTTAAATGTTACTTCTACTGCAGCCCCTGGACAATATATATAAAACATGTTCTTGGTTTAGTAATAAACAAGAAGACACTACTTTGATAAAAATTTCAAGACAATTACTTTGTCGTTGGTTAAATTCCCACCAGCTGATAATCAGGAGTGTACGATTAATAGCGTAACGCCAGGTGTGTTCTGAACTTGCTTGACGTTTATAACAGTTTACGTACTTCCATGCGTCTGATCGCATAGTGGAGTGTGTTCTTCTGGGACTTCTTATAATCTACCGTTAGGGGAAGAGGATATGTAAGTTTTATTTTTGAGTATACTTTTACTCCAAATTGAGGGCGAGTATTGTAATTATATAATGTGTGTGTATTTCTGTGTGTGTGTTTCCTCATCAGTTTTTTCTCAACAGGTGGGTTTACATTTCAAACGAAATTTGGAGCGGGGGGGGGGCAGGTATGTGTTGTGTGTGCCTGATGCTGCTGTTTACATCATGAATCACATACAGCACAGCCACTATGGAAACAGTGACTGTGTTATAGTCTCAGTGATGGTCTGAGGTTTATCTTAATATGTCATTTAGTCGAAACTGCATGCCTCCAGTGCATCCCATGTAAAAACTGTAACGTAATGACAGAGAACTACATACCAGCCCACACCTCCATCAAAAATCCTCGATGTTGATTAAACGAGTCGCTGGTGAATGATAGTTCTAACCGACCAGTCGATAATTCGGTCTTTGTCTGGTAATGTCCGCCACACGTTTGCTGGATTCGGTTGATTTTGACAGTGTCACAACAGCACTCCAAGTCAAACAAGAGAAATTGCACGGAAATGACGGTTCCAACGTTGGTCATAATATTTGTAATACAATCTACGTTTGGAGCGTAGTCACTTGGGTAATTTGGTGAGCCAATAATCAAAGATTCGCCATCTTCCAATTGATAATCCTGTCCACACGTAGCACTTGTACGGGAAGCTATGTGCATAACGAAAACATTAGAAAGAATATGGTGGTAGTGATCACTTGTACTCGTACTGTATTTGTACTAGAATACCGTTCTTCAGTGGATCACCAGTACTACATAATTACTAAGGCTGCGATAGGAATTTACGGTGAGTGGGTGTGTGTGTGTGGGGGGGGGGGCGAAGAATGGGGCCACGAAAAAAATGAGGGCTCAAAGGGGGTCATGAAAATTGTGATGGTCTGAAGGGGGGGGGGGGTGATATTTGGCTCACGATTTGAACCAAATCAAACCCCATGAGCTGTCGTTGAACGAGTAAAATTAGAACAGTTTCTCTCGGCTTCCCCGCAATACCTTCTACGACCTATATTCAAATTGGGTGACCACCATGTGAATGCATTTGTTTATGTCTTCCCCTGTCTGTCTGTCTGTCTGTCTGTCTGTCTGTCTGTCTAGATCTCTCGCTATGGGGTATTGGAGACAATTTTAAGTACTCTATTGGCTTTCGATATTGTGTATGGTTTGATATGGCACTAAATGGCCTCCCATATGTTCTTATTTTAAGTGTTTACTGTCCCCCTCCCACGCCCTTCCCACTAGCTATCATTGGGGATGCTGTTTCTGCCCTGACTCAAGATTGAAAGATATAACCCTGCCGACTAGCTCTTATAGCCTAATGTGAGACCTTTTTCGCAAAGCCCACATGTATTTGTAAAGAAGTCTGTTCTTGTTATGTATGGACGCTGAAGTTGATTTTCCCTGTTTTAT
The DNA here is from genome assembly GCF_964340395.1 of Glandiceps talaboti. Classification (NCBI taxonomy): domain Eukaryota; kingdom Metazoa; phylum Hemichordata; class Enteropneusta; family Spengelidae; genus Glandiceps; species Glandiceps talaboti. Next base: position 9,213,798 of record NC_135551.1, read on the forward strand.
GTAGTGTACCATAATGTACATCTCTGAATTGGAGCAGCGTAAGGGTGCTGTATAATTACACATTAAAATATGTGTAGCCGGGAAGCAGGTGGGGATGGGGGGGGGGGGTACGGAAATTATTGGGTTCATTTTAGGGGGTCATGACATTTTTTTGAGTGAGAATGGGGTCGCTCCCGACATAAATTCTGACCCTAGCCTATATTTAATAATTTTTACCTTGCTAAAGTTTACATATACTAGTCATGGATCGGATTTGCTGTTTAATCATATTTGTATTATAGTCTTAATTATCATAATAGCATTGTGACGTAATTATTTGCTCTTCAACACTGGAAAGCACAAGAATCAATTAAAACAATGTAGCTGCACATTACAGAGAGTACATTTACAAAATCATAGACAAATAAAAGACTATTCCACTGCAAGTTTGTTAAAGAATTCTACCACCTACCTGCTATCCAAACCCTTAGATTGAAACCTTGATAGCCAACAGACCCATCACTTGTAAATGTCACTCTGAGAAAATTGGAAGGTACTTCAATTTCTTCATCCGGAGTCTCACCACATACGATTCCATTGCCGTTGATTGACAGATGATCACAGCAACATTCCAAATCAAAAGCAGTGATTTGGTAGAAGAGATTTCCTTCATTATCGCCCTCAACGGCCACACAGGTTGTAGTGTTAGAATTCGAGTCATACATATCAGGATAATTTGGTGAAGTAATTATCTGCTCTTCACCAGGAGAAAGAACAATTCGGTGATCACATGTATCAATTGGTATAGTTTCTGTACAGGAAGGAATTCGAAGGTAAAATAGTATTAACAGTTAAGAATGGTCATTTCTGCTTTAATTTTATATCATAAAACTCAGTGGATATGATAATGCCCTCTACAAGTCATTCAAAGTCACGTATATTTCGCTTCGGGAACACGGGATATTTGTAGTTTCTGTAATGCGACATACTCCACTGCATTAACCAAACATCCGTAGATGTGAATGTTACTAAAACAACACGATAAATTGTGCTAACCATGAACCAAGAGGTATTAATCGGGATATAAAGACTATTTGGTATCACAATAGAGACGTATGTACGCACGCGCGCACAAACACACTCATACATATACACACATAAACGCGTGCACGCACACGCACAAATTTAAATTACTATGTCACCGTTAGTGTTTTCTTAAAAGACCCTGGCCTTCATACCTGGTATCCAAACCCGTAGATTGAAACCTGTATCAATAACAAATTCGTCACTCGTAAAGGTCACTTTAAGGTCATTGGAAGGTACTACAATTTCGGCATCTGGAGTGTCACCACATACAAGTCCATTTCCGTTGATTGACAGATGGTCACAACAACATTCTAAATCAAAATCAGTGAGTTGGTAGAAGATATTTCCTTTAGCATCGCCATTAACGGTCACACAAGTTGTGGTGTTAAAATTGGAATCATACACATCTGGATAATTTGGTGAAGTAATTGTCTTCTCTTCACCAGGAGAAAGCACAATACGTTGATCACATGTATCAGGTGGTTTAGTTTCTGTATAAGAAAGACGATGAATATGCTTTAATGTTAAGAATGGGAGTTGCAGCTATAATTGTAAATAAAAAAGTGTATATGTAAATGCCATTCAAATTCGTTTTCATAAGCTCCTGACACACAGACAGGCACATATCACTCACTCATTCGAAGTATAACCAACTTTAAACTGAATGCCTTCCGTAAGGGGAAAGTCTTTAGGTTTTCGTTTCTCACACACAATAATTGAAAAATAAGAAAACAAATATAACCATGTTATGTGGAGTCATGATGGGTGAATGGTTAGCGTGACCGGCTTGGAATCTACAGGTTGCAGGTTCGAGCCCCGTCGCTGCCTGCTGTTTGTTTCTGAGTGGCTAAAGTCCTTGGGCAAGATTTGAACCACGACTGTGCCTCAGTCAACCCAGCTGTATAACTGGGGACCTGGCTTTAATCCTATGCGCTTAAATGGCTGCAATGGATTGTATGCTCCCCGGGGAGTTGAGGAAGACTAAAGGGCCGTTGTGCTGTTCTGATCCGAGCCAGGGGTAATAATTGTAAAGCGCTTTGAGCACGGAGTGGGAAAGCGCTATATAAGAAACCAACATTATTATTTCAGTTCTTAATGATTTACACTAGCTCCCTGTTAAGCAGGGAATTGAACCCTCTTATTTAAGTGAATTGCTAACAAAACGAGCCACTGGTTGTACCCTTCGTTCTCAGTCCAATGGTAACAGTAATTTATACCAGCCTAGTATTGGCAGTACTATGTATTATGGTAATCCAACTTTTCTAATCTGTGCCTCTCCGTCTATGGAATGCCTTGCCATCACTGATCCGAACTGCTTTTCCATTCAACATTTTTAAAAGCAGTTTGAAAACTTACCTTTTTAAGTCGTTTTATAACTACTCATTTTATATTTTTACTGTTTAGCATTAGTACGTTTCTAATGTCGGGACATTTTAAACAGTTTTAACAGTTTCAATTTCAGATAGTGTATTTTTGTTTTCTCGTATGGCTGTTTTTGCTTTTCCAATCAGCTGTACAGTGCATTAGGAATATTTTTCACGTAATGGGCTGTACAAGAATTAAAGATTATTATGATTATTGTTGGAATGCAACAGAACATATGCGATTAATCATGTTTGAAATATGTAGCAAATTATACTGAATTTGCAGTATGCATTTTCAAGATATAGCATAATTAATGAAAAGCACTAAATATGCAAATGAATCATTAAAACTAAAAGCTGCACCACACAGCTTCTTAGAAGCTATGGACTTTATGATGCATGTAATAAATTATATTTAATTTTAAAGGTGCATTCTTAAGATTTAGCCTAATTACTGGAAATCACTAATTATGCAAATGAGTAATTTAAACTTAAAGATACATTAATTGTCAAACTTTATATGTCACATAGACTTTGTTATCTTCAATGTATGTACCAAATTATGTTGAGTTTGCTGCGTGCACTCTTAAGATTTAGCCTAATTACTGGAAATCATTATTTATGCAAATCCCTCATTAATACTAAGCATTACATCAATAAGCTTTATGAAACATGTGCACCCTTGTATTATGAATGTATCTACCACATTTGAATCTATAAGCTATGTTATCAAACATTTATATGACACATGTTATCATCAATGTATGTACCAAGTTATATTGAATTTAAAGCGTGCATTCTTAAGGTATAGCCTAATCACCAAAAGCCATTAGTTATGCAAATATCTCATTAATTAAATTTAATATTTACCAACACCTAATCACTTTTACCCTAAAGAACGCATGCACTAGATTTCATTTGAATTGACAATGAGCCAGTCGTTTTATTAGAAAATGACAGACAGCCAGACAGAGAGAGACTTTTCACCCCTAATATATAACCTTCCTTGCAGAAGGTAAAAATAGGTATGAGAATTCTTCATTTGAATTTCGTTCGACTACAAGGTGCCAACCGAGGGCAGTGTTTTAGAGCTAAACATGTGTTTCCTCAGTTTGACTTCAAAACTTCAGCCCGGGTGACAAAACTACATGTAGCTCCGATGACCACAGTCAACGTGCCCCCCCCCATTAAGTCCACAGATTTAATATGACCCCCTCCCCCCGTCCATCATCGTTACCATAACACCATTTGAATGCGATAGCATGCTGTTTAATATGGGCATAGATTCACAGCATTAAATTGGTACAGTTGCTGTGTAGTAAATTTGTGATTCTAGTATAAATTAATAATATTATAAAGACTCTCCAACATCCAAATACATTACTACCTCCACACCTACCTACATACATACACACATACATACACACGCACACAAAATACACACTGCATCACTGGGTTTTTTGTTTAAACAGCCTTGCCTACCTACCTGCTATCCAAACCCTTAGATTAAAACCTTGATAGTTAACAGACCCATCACTCGTAAATGTCACTGTGAGATAATTGAAAGGTACTTCAATTTCACTATGTGGAGTCTCTCCACATACAATTTCATTGCCGTTGATTGACAGACGGTCACAACAACATTGCACATCAAAGTCGGTGATTTGGTAGAAGAGATTTCCTTTAGCATCGCCCTCAACGGCCACACAAGTTGTGGTGTTAGAATTGGAATAATATATATCAGGATAGTTTGGTGACGTAATTGTCTGCTCTTCACCAGGGGAAAGTATAATGCGCTCATCACATGGGGCATTCGTCAGAGGTTCTGTAAAGCAATGAGGTAATTAGGTTTTAAACTTAAGAATGAGCACTTTTGCAATGGGGCGTTATATTAGAGCTGAACATGGGTTTTCTTACTTTCCGCCCCTCAGCTGAAGTGACCAACCTAGCTCCGATGACCAGAGCCAATGTGCCCCCTTAAATACCACTTATTCCAAATGATGCTCCTCCATCTTGTTACCATACCACAATTTGAACGTGATTGCATATTGTTATTTAAAAATATGGATTATTTTTCGTACAAAGTTTGCTTTCTTTCCATAAGTTTATCTTTACTTTAGTGAACATGTATATCATTCCTTAGGGTAGTTCATAACACAGCACATATTCTTGGGAGACTTAATGCATTTAATACAAATGTGTACATCAACATATTGTGAGTCTTCACAAATTGAGAGGATGTTGACATAAAACCAAATAGAATATTTTCTGAATTCCAACACTACTCTTGGGAAATGTTTGTAATATTATAAACTACAGAACTAACACAATTATACGCAGTTTAGATGTAGTATATATTAATCGTACACCACTTTCAATTTTCATATGGCTTCCTGTACATTATACATGTTTCAGATGTAGACAATGGATTTCCATTTAGAGCAACAGTGTTTTGAGGATAACGTTGGTGAAAACACAAATAGCTAGTTCAAACAATGTACAAGTTGCTGATTAATATTAATATGATGAATTCTTTGAAACTGACAAACAACCTCAGGCAGCCTTCTGTAACTACAGGGGTGGAATTAGGGGGAGGGGGTACTCTTTATGAATCAGTTCTCAGAAGAGGCCATGATTTAGAAATATAAATTAGTGCAGGGTCACATTATACTTTGCATCTTTTTGTATCTATTCTGTGATTTTGGCATGTTTCCATTACTGCCATCAGTTCCACATTCCAAATACTACGGCCCACTGCTGCCACCATTATAAAGTAATATAACATATCAGTGAAATATAGCAAATTAGCCGTTACTTAAAGTGTGAAGAGAGGAGTGGGTCTCAGAATAGCAAAGGGGAAACAACATGTCAAGCTTTAAGATATTGGAGATAACTGTCGTGGCGTGGAGATGTTGTCCACAGTACTGAGGTAGTCAGGTGTGTGTTCAGTTAGTCTTTGGGAGTTCTGGCTTTCTAAAGCAAATTAGATCCAAACACAGACATTGATTTAATACAAATACAAACTGGTGGTCGTAATAGTGGGAAACAACAAATGCTTGGTAGGATCTTACTACAGAAAATGTTTTCCCTGTCTCTAGTGGAATCCGAACCTAAGACCCCCGACTTAAGATGTAACGCCAACGCCACAGCGAGTAGGTGTTGAAAATGTTAACGTTTTCATTGAGGTAGTAAACTGGGTAGGGTCACATTGTAGGGAAGGGAACATGAGCGGGGGGGGTCACTGTGCTTTGCATAGCGAATTAGGAAAGGTTGCATAGTATGCAGCAGCCATGACTACATTTTCCTGGACCCTCCATCTTGTTGTTACTGAAAGCTCCCTAACTCTAAACCTAGGCTGATGCAGAGCTATCCTTTTTAAATACTATAATTAGATCACCTACTAAATGGTTTCTTATTTAAGAAACACTACACATGGTGCGTGCAAATATAGGAACTACTATAACCACAGTTGCCCAGGCCACGAAAATGGCAAATCCACTGGTCTCATTTTTGTTGTTGGTGTTGCTGTTTTGAGACCTTGGATTCAAGAACTATCTTTTAAAAATGCAGCCCCCCCCCCCCCCCAGTTCAAATGAAGTTTTTCAAATGCAAAACGAACCCCTCCCTAAGGCAGCTACAGATAACCGACCACTTATTTCACAGAAGTAGGACAAGTACTAACCTGCTATCCAAACTCTCATACCAAAACCTTGATAGGCATCAGACCCACCAGTTTGAAAGGATACGGTAAGTACATTGGATGGTACTTGAATTACTTGAAAGGAGACTTCGTCACATCCAACGGCATCATAGTTGATCGACAGGTGATCGCAGCAACACTCCAAATCAAAATCAATAAATTGGTAAAACATATAACCTTCATCGCCCTCAACGGTAACACAGGTAGTGATATCAGTATAGATTTTGAAGTCCCTACGAAAATTTTGTGATACAATAAAGTCAAATTCACCAGGCGAAAGTGCAATGCGTTGATCACAGGGGTCAGGTGGTGTAGTTGCTGTATAGTACAAAAAAACATAGTTTTGTAAGTAACAATTCTGTCATATTTTGCCTGTGTAGCATAAGGCCAACGTGTAAATTAAACATTCCAAAAAAATATTTTTATATAGCGCTTCCCCAATACTTTTCAAAGCGGTTGCATTCATTATCCCTTGCATGGATCTATAGCGTCACAACAGCCCTTTACGTTCTGAACTTTCTGGGGCGCATACAATCCATTGCATCTTCTATATGTGTATATGATTTACAAATTGCAACATCTTTCCGACCAGGTCCCCAATTATACAGCTCGTTTGACTGACCTGCAACCTACAGATTCTAAGCCGGCCACTCATACACACAGACAAGCGGAAACAGACTGCCAGACAGACAGACAGCCAGCCAGCCAGCCAGCCAGCCAGCCAGCCAGCCAGCCAGCCAGCCAGACAGACAGACAGACAGACAGACAGACAGACAGCCAGCCAGCCAGCCAGCCAGCCAGCCAGCCAGCCAGCCAGCCAGCCAGACAGACAGACAGACAGACAGACAGACAGACAGACAGACAGACAGACAGACAGACAGACAGACAGACAGACAGACAGACAGACAGACAGACAGACATACATACATACATACATACATACATACATACATACATACATACATACATACATACATACATACATACATACATACATACATGCACGCACGCAGGCAGGCAGATCTAGACAGACACAGACAAAATTATCTCGCCCACATTTACCTACCTTGTACCACCCTTGCTTCCCAAACGCTTAGTTTAAAGCCCTTGTAATTAGTATAAGAGTTACTCGTAAAGGTCACAACCAGTTCACTGGAAGGTACTGCCATTTCTTGATATGGGACTTCGTCACATTCAACAGCAATGCCATTTATCAACAATTTATCACAGCAACATTCCACCTCAAAGTCAGTGAATTTGTAATATACATTCCGTTCGACACCATCCTCAACGGTCACACAGGTTGTGATCGCAGTATATGAATCGTAATTATCAGGATAGTTTGGTGACGTAATTGTCTGCTCTTCACCAGGGGAAAGCACAATTCGGTGATCACACGAATAAGTATCTGTAGTTGCAGTAAAGTGTACAAAATTCAGAAGCATTTGTTAATGTTTGATGTGACTGACCATCGGTCTGTCTGCCTGGAAGTCCGGATGTATGTATATATGTATGTATGTATGTATGTATGTGGGGGCATACATGCAAATATGTCCACAGAGGTTTCAAATTGGTCATATTTGTTTGCAAATAGTTGTATTTGTAAAATAAGAGAACGTAAACAATAATCAAAACAACTATTTGTAAACAAATATGGCCGATTTCAAGCCCCTGTGGTATGTCCGCTTTCTGACTGACTAACTGACTTGATTGACTGACTGACTGACTTACTGATTGATGGACATATAGTCTCAGTAAAGGCCATCGTACAACCCGCTCGTTCAAGCTACCTTTACAAGGAAGGGTGTCCCCGTAAACGAAGGTTTAAGCAACAAGTGACTTACAGAGAAGGAAATCGGTACAAGAGAATAAATACAGAAAAGTAATATGTGCCTTGCTGTTATACATGCTGCTTGAATAACCACGAAAAAATGGTTAAGTTTAGTGCCAATCTCTTGTTTATAACCATAAACAAAATGCAGTATGCACAACGCGTTAACGACGCGCGAGGCCATAATTATAAAAGGGAAAAGGGACGGGAGATATACATATGTGGATGTAGACTTCGTGTTTCACTCATGTGACATAGCATATTATGATACACCCTCAGACAACTTCTAATGCAAAAGAAACAATTAGATAGGTGCCGTACACAGTGGAGATGTAGAGGTAGTCAGGTTGATATATTGATTAACCAATTATAAAATAAACAACTGCAGCCATTAAAATCATCAAGCCCATGTGTAATATTTTCATTAGAAGCCTGTTTCTACTATACTGTGAACGAATAGCAATGGTTATCAGTGTTCAATGTGAATGTGCAACTGATCCTGCTGTGTTTATTGTGTCTCTGTTATTAGTTTAGCATTGAAATATGTCTAGCTCTGGCAAAAATCGTAATATCCCACGAGTGAAACACCATGCTTACATCACTGTAGTTATAACTATGAAATAACTGAATTGATGTGTTGATGTATCAATTACCCCCTGATACGAGTATACATGAAGTCACATGTATATATATGCTCTACAAAATAAAGTGCATTGGCCTCCACTAGTGAACGAATCATCATAACCGACACATAGTGGACACACATAACCTCTGTGATCCCTTTCCTTGTTGAAATGTTATATATATTTACTAAATATTTACATATAATTACCTGATGCCCAAACTCTCATATTGAATCCTGTACTTGCCACACCGTCTAAATACATAAAGGTTATTGTAACTTCCTTAGAGCGTACTTCCGTTTCTTCATATGATACGTCACCACATCTAATATATTCGTCGTTGATTGTCACTTGATCAACACCACATGCCATTTGAAAGTCAGTGAATTGGTAGTAGAGACTTCCTTTAACATCATCGTCAGCGACCAAACAGATTCTGATTAAGTAATGAAAAACATCGAGGCCTCCTGAAGTAATTGTCTGCTCTTCATCAGGGGAAAGCACAATCCGATGAAAACAGTCAAAGGTAGGCATAGTTGCTGTACAGAGAAACTGTAATTTTTAAGTTTTCAAACAATCGTTTTAGATGCATATTTACATGCTAGGGTATGTCTCTTTCTGTCCACTAATCCGTTTGTTTGTTTGTTTGTTTGTTTGTTTATTTGTTTGTTTGTTTGTTTGTCTGTCTGTTTGTTTTTGTGTCTCTGTCTTGTGTATGTCAGTCTGCCCCTCTGTCCAACTGTTTATCCATCCATCTATCCGTTCGTTCGTCCGTCCGTCTGGCTTTATCTATTGATAGTAAAGTATGTATTGTACATATTCATAGATTGAAGTAGCTTGTCAACAAAGTGTCTACAGACTTATCACCTTGACATTTATTACGAATGAGTTTGTGCATGACAACATTTACCTACCACACACTAAATTATGAGGCACTCAATAGCCAAGCGAATGTATGTGTCTGCGAAATATGTCCCTGTATAAATTAAAGTTATACAATACACAATACAGCCATAGTTATATGTTAACGTGTTGAGAGTAAAATTGCGGCATTGAAGACAATTTTAAAGTACTCTAGATGGCTTTCGATAATGTATATGGTTTGAAATTTTCCACTAAATGTCCTACATGTCCGTATTTTTTTAAGGTGCTTAATGTGGGACTACACGCTTCCCCTAGCTATCATGGGGGGTGTGGTTTCTGTCCAAAAAACAAAGATTAAAAGAGAAAACTCTGTGGGCTATTAAAGTATCTCCAAGGACAGGTTACAGAACAATGTGAGAGGTCGTCACCTTCGTTTTCAAAGCCCAACATTTTTTGTAAAAAAAATTGTTATTTTTATGTATAGATGCTGAATTCGATTGCCACTGTTATTTTGCTGTAGTATACCATACAATGTATACCTATCTATAGGATAAGGCCGGAAGTGCTGTGTGTGAGGGGGGGGGGGCAGTGTAAAATTAAAAATTAAAATATGTATAGTGTTTGTGTGTGTGTGGGGGGGGGGCAGTGTATAATTAAACATTAAAATATGTATAGTGTTTGTGTGTGTGTGTGGGGGGGGGGCAGTGTATAATTAAACATTAAAATATGTAGGGGGGGGGGGCTATGGAAATGTTGAGGTTCATTTCGGGAGAGGGGCATGACATTTTTTGAGAGCAAGAAATGGGTTGTGATTGTGAAAACAAAATGTCTTCGGCCCAGCCCCCCCCCCCCCCAAAAAAAAGAAGAAGTAAATTCTGACTACAGCCTTATATACCCTAAACACAAGAAATCAGATAGTAGTATTGCATCACGCAAAGGCCCTAATAACATGTATGTATTCACATTGACAGCTGTCAAAACAACTATTTCTGTAAATTATGGATGACCAACACTTGTTAAAACGTCCACCACGTCCACCAAATGTTTAAACATAATTACCTGTTAGCCAAACTCGGATCTTGTATCTACGATATCTCGCATATCTGTCACTCGTAAAGATTACTGTAACTTCCTTAGAAGGTACTACAGTTTCTTCATATTGTACATCATCGCATGCAACAGCTATACCGTTAATTGACAGACGATCACAGCAACAATCCATTTGAAAATTTAAGATTTGGTAATATAATTTTCCTTCAACATCGCCCTCAACGGTCACACAGTCTTTGGTATAAACAACGTCACTAACACCGTAGAACGGTGACATAATCGTAATTTCGTCACCAAGGCCAAGCAGTAGACACTCGTCGGTCGGTTCATTTCCCTCCTCTGCTTGAAAAGAAGTAGAAAAATATATTTCTAGTAATTACAAATATATCATATTATACAGGTGGGCAACAAATATTTAGGCTGTGATGAGGTAAATTATGTTGGACAAATTATATTCTCAGTCCCCCCCCCCCCTCCTCCACTTGAGATATGAACAGTACATTTCATTAAATTAACAGCGGGAATGAACTTCAGTGTCGCATCGGTACATAACAATGAGATATTTCTTTATACAGTATATGTGGGCTTTGCGAAAAAGCTAAGATCTCACATTGGGCTCAACACCCCGACCTTACTACAATATGGCTGCCATTCAGTAAAAATTATATGAGCACCAAAATAATGCTTGTGTATACTTATGTTCTTCAATATTACATGATTTAATAGAAATTGGCTATGCGTAAACACTACAATGTGTCTGTGATAGGCAGGAATTGGTTTGGTTTTGATAACTAGCCCTGAAGTTCAAAGGTCAAGGTCTCTAAATATAGCTCGCATCTGATAATATAGGATCAACACTTGACTGGAGTCTCGATGAATTATTTTGGAGTTGTGCAGTAAATAATGATTTTTCTTACTACAAATATGGCATGACATTTCAGTAAAAATGTCATGAGCACCGGAAATAACAGTTCTTTCCTATAATATTACCTGTGTAAACATTCTTGAAAAGAAATTGGCGATGTGTAAACACTACAATGTGTCTGTGACAGGCATAAATTGCCTTGATTTTGATAATTTACCCTCAAGGTCAAAGGTCATGGTCTCCAAAGATAGCTTGTACATGATAATATGGGGTAGACACTTGAATGGAGTGTATGTGTATCGCAGTTGTTCAGTTATGCAGTGAATCTTGATTTTTTTTTAAATATACAAATGGCCGCTATTCGGTCAAATTGGCATATATCAAAACAAAAATTGACCTGCATATGTAGTACATGATATGTCACCTTGAGCATGTCAGGTTTGAAAGAAATCGGATATTGGTGAAATTGAGAAGTGACCTATTACAGACTTACCGACAGAGCCCACTGCAATAGTCCCCCATCCCCAAGGAGCTAACAAAAGCAAGAACCACAGCAGACACTCTTAGTCTAGTATCACAAGTATTCATATAAGAATACACAGTTGAGTGAATGCAACGTTTACTCGCTGTTTGCAGCAAATAGCGTATTTGGAAAGATTCAACGACCACTGTGTGTACAACATTCAAAGGATTAATACATGTTGTGTATTATAGTCTTCTTGTAAAAATTCAATACATACCAACAGTCACGAGTAAGCGATATCCACCGCCGCATAATCCCCCACCACTCCTAAAACTAAGTGTTACGGTGTTTGCGTCCAAACCGAATGATTCTGGCTGTGTGTTACAGTCATAACTGTAGTAAGCGTCTCCCATTGGTTTTCCAATGTTCAAATTCTCACTACAGTTACAGTGTAAGTCTAGATCTAAGAACCTCAAATGCAACCTCTGTTCCGTGTCAGCAACAATTGTTGTCGAGCAATCTAGGGAGTCATCATTATTTTGAGGATAGCGAGGAGACTCTAGGATCACACGATCACCTGCTTGAAGAACACCTGGAACATCTGTACCACATGGAATCGTTTGTACTGAATCTGTTGGGACAAAAATATCACAAAATTTTTTTAAGATATTCAACGATAGATATAATTGCTGGAAGACATGTGAAGGTCATATAAATAGGAAATGGGTATGGAATACATGAAAGAAACAAAGTGAAACAACATCGATATCCAGCACATTGAATTAAATTAAATCAGACTTGAAAAACCGAATCGAACAGAACAGAACCGAAGTGAATAAGACCCAAACAGAAATTGATTTATTAAAATAAAAACTTTTTAGGTATGATATAATAAACGAAATGGTTGAATTAAAATAAATTTAAGTGAGTGAGTGAGTGAGTGAGTGAGTGAATGAATGGATGGATGCATGGAAGGAAACACTATCTCCTTATTCACTTTATAAAATTCATACTATCAGCAACCATCATTGGTGGCGCTATAATTATATAGTCTCCTCACACACACACACACACACACACACACACACACACACACACACACACCAAATATTGAAGCAAGGCTTTCAGGAACAACCTAGTCTTACCGCAATGACCTATATTAAAGTGATGGAATGCATCCAGTTTAATAAACTAGATCAATGTAGAGTACTTTTTATCATTCTATAACCACCCCCAATTTCAAATGGATTTTCTTAGCCATATGCGTTTGTGTTCTTGTTTGTATACTTAAGTGTGTTTGTTTATTTTTTTCCGAACAATTTTTTATAACAAATGTATCATCCATCTTTAATTCTGGAGCACAGATAAAACTAGCTGAGGCTTACATTTGAAACGTCAAATTTGATACTTACAAACGCTTAGCGTGACGTCAGCGGAATAGATTCCCTCGTTATTGACGTAATGAATAGCTAATGAGTCAGTCTTAAAATCAAGCATGTAAGAAGGTTCATAATATCTAAAGTAGCACTCGGGCTTGTCCTCGTGATCGTCACTGGAACTGAGGCGATGACTAGAAGAAGAAGAGCAATACTCGTTATCATACTTAGAGTCTTCAAGACCATCTACTACGGGTTCAAAGGTGAAAAACTGATATCTTTGTTCTGTGTAGAAGTGTTGAAATACCACCAAGAGTGTCGCTCCAGGAACACTATTAATGACAGTGGTACATCGACTGATGACACGGCTGTACCGAAACTTCAGAACCATATCCTCACCCAGGCCGATGTTAGTGTCATTAAGGCAATGCGCACTGTAGCCTGTAAAGATAGATAGCATGGGTTGAGAAACAACTACATGTAAATCCTTAAATGACAACACATGATCCAACAATCGAACAGTTTTAGCAACAACATAAAATAACGCTGATATTAGTAGCGGCCATGTTGGATTTAGTATGGTCGTCAATAAATAAAAATACAAGCAATGTACATTTTTACTATTTTTAGATAATGTATAACATACTAATAATCTTTGAAAAGGAATATCTAATAATATTAAACTGTGCCTAAGGTTCATCCTCCATTATTTATAAACAATAAAATCGGAGTTTATGAGAAAAAAGAAGTGATACTAATATGGTATCAATGTATAGGAAAATGTGTCCAATATATCATTTTGGACGCCACGTAAAAGATATCTGATTGTAGACTACAAAAGAGAAGAATATACCTCTGTCAGTATTTAAATGGCCATTTGCATAAGCAATGAGTACTTATTTTGGGATCTGTGATTACTAAACAAATTTACCATGCTTTCCTATCATTTAAAAAAGGTGAAATAACAGATTTGTGTTCACGTTTGTTAGAGAGCGTATTTATTTATTTTTGATAATATATGTACAGGTGGATTTGTAAAGAATTTTGAATAAGACAACCAAGCACTTGAAATAACAAGTAAACACACAAAAATCATTTCATGTACAATCAAACTTATCGCACATGAGCTTATTTTGCTCTTTTCTGAGTTACGAACACAAAAAACATTGATTTTCAATAAGAATATATAGGAAATTATTTAACAATTACAACTTTAAAATAAATATCCATTTCTCATCCATATGGGCACTTTTAATGAAGGGAAATTATAATCTTATTAATATGACATGAATACTTTACACTACAAGAAAAGTCCAATTTACCCACCTTTACCCTAACAATCTACCATCTCTGTCCAGGGGTAGTACGAGACGCAGTGCCACTTTTGACTGTCTACAGCCCCCAGGGGAGAGATCACCGGGGGTAAATTAAGTCAAAGGAGGAACTTCGTCTCATACACACATTTACACATCCTCTGCCCAAGATTTACCCCGATGGAAAGACATAGTCAAATATAACTTTTCGTATATCACTTTCACCTACCTTTACTGAGATCCGATATCTCCTCACTCAAGGTGTCGTCCTAGAAAATATAAAAACGAATATACTTTGAAATAGATTGGAAAATATGTTCCATTTTGGACATTCAAGACCTTATCGTTCGTTGTGTTAACCTATTTGTCTCTTCATATTTGTAAAATACACAAGTATAGCTATGATACCGTTAGAATATGACACAAGGGTGCATGTTGCGTTGATAGAGCGATCCAGCTATCATATTTATTTTCAAAACGTTCCTAAATAAACTGATATCTGAATATCTTTGAGGCGTGATTCAAACCAATGATTTTCCGACTCTTAATCTTCAGCCAAACCACTACATCACAGGAAGCCGTTTTTTTTCATTTGAACAGGATGTGGGGGTCCTGTTTAGAGAAAGTAAATTGATCGAAAGTAAATTGATCGAGGGTCACATCCTAACGGAATCATGGAAGAGTCATATTTTATGCAATAGAGAGGTCTTGATTTTCCCCGGTCCTACCCCTTGTAACACAAGCACGAATGCATGCCACACAATGGGTCAAACAGGACAGCGTTGGCAATAGCCACGTGTCAGTATAAACATAATACTAGTATTCTTAATGCTGTACATACAGTTGATGTCAACTGAATAAAAACTACCAAAGTACCATTGTTTTCGTACTGGTATTAAGTTGGACATACAGACACAGTAATGACACTGTTTATTAACCCTTTAAACATGCTATTGTTGAACAATTTCAATTTTCAATTATAATTGTCAACGGAAATTGGTTTATTATAAACTCTAATTGAAATAATCGTCTAAACGGGAGGCTATTACTGGATTGTTTGAATAATTGTTTATGTGAGCTGGGATGGGGGCGAAGTTGGATAAAAGGGCTATTTAAAGACGAGATTTGCTCCCGAAAACGAGACTCGCCTATGAGCAATTTTGAAAGACAGGGACCCCTTTTGTAGGTGCATCTTATTACTATTCGAAGGACGTATAGTCGCTGGTCTTGTAAGGCCAAATAAAAATGATTATGTGCTTTCGGTTACCTGACCCCACATCGTTTTTCACTGCTGACGCTTAACTTATTTTTCACATATTCGAGAAGAAAATAAAATCGTGAAAATTATGTGATGTCTCGCCAGAAATAGTGGATGCAAAAACTGATATCCACTTAAACGTATAATATAACACTGTTCTTCCAATCTGCAATGGATGTACAGCTGATAGGAGGAAACTGATATAACACAGACCATTTTGAAAACAACGGAAACTATAAGTACCTGTGTACTAGATACCCGCACATTACAAAAATAAAAATCTACCTACCAAACCTATTCTAAGATTGAGTGTAATCGGAACCATACAATGTCTTTCATTAGGCCTAAGGCATAGTAGCGAGACAATACGACATGTATCCCTGCTCACCTTCTTAAATATTAGGGGTACACCTCTATCAACAGAGTAATTTGCCTCTAGACCTGTTTCAAAATTAAAGACTGTTTATTTAAGCAATAAACCACCCTGGGGATGGTATACCAAGAGGTTTTGACCAGTGAACGAAATATATGCACGGGCGACAGCGAGTGCATATATTGAGTTCACTGGTCAAAACCGAGTGGTATACCTTCCCCAGGGGGTGGTGATTTATCGCTATTATATTATACTAGTATATTGATAATATCGGAAACAAGATAAGAACTAACGTTTTCTCGTTTCATATGCGCCCCTGTGTCTAATTTGCATAACAATAACGCTGCTTTTCAAGACAGCTGATCTTGGCATCAATGTGAACGTCGTGCAGCGACTGGATTTATTTTATCTGCTGGTCGTTTCTAGGGATAATCTGTACATTGATCGGCTCATTAAAAGTGCACAGTGATGAATAAACAACCTGTTTGACTCAAAGTATAAACTTGAAGTGGTTTATTGAATACAGCGTGCTTCGATCGCTCCCGGCCGAAATCGTGACTCGGTGAAGTGATAGACAAGTTGATATTTACAATGTATTTATATTACTGGAAGTTACGTCAGCAGATTTTCGGGTTTGAGGATTTTCCTCCTGGATTGATGACTGATACTCTAGGACAGGATCCCATACAAATTTCTATTTAGATTAATGGTAAGTCGGCCAGTGTAAGCTCTTTCATTTCACTTGCTTCATTTTTATGACAGGACAGGACAGCTCACCAAATTGATGTTTCCACTCCAGCCGCGCCGAGGCTGGGACCGATCTCGTGCATGCCTAGCGCCTTGACCTTAGTACATGTAGTAGGCGATGATTTGAACAAATACGCGATGACTGGGTTGCTTTCGAAATTTCCTTCATAATTTCTCGTAAAATGTTGTCACATTGAGAGAAACTCCTACTCTGACAATTCGAAGAGTTCACTATCAGTATCACGGCAGACTACAACTCAATGCTCGTAGACGAACAAAATTTGGACGCCTGCCAGCAGTGCATTATCACTCGTTTTAGACGCGCTGGTTCGATGTCTAGACCAATCAGATCCCTCCACCATCAATATACTGGTATAATAAAATCATAATTATGGGATAATTTCATTTTTCGCATATATTCCGTCTTCACAAAAACCTACAATACGTGTAAACCAGTTTACTAAAACTAAAATTACGGTATCAAAATTGAATCTTACTTCCACACCTCGGCAGCTTTCACATAATTTCATTGAATATCAATATACAACATAAAGGTATTAAATGTGAGCTGTTTTGTATGAAAAATGCATGGTTATGTCTTGATGGTATTGATATTTGTTCCTCTTACCATCACATGTCAATTTACCGTTACAATACCAAAAAACAAATGCGTGTCCAGGAGTACCTGGATACTCTGGCAAATATACTTTGTCATGTATTTATTTATAAATTTTATTTAATGTCTAAGGAGACAGACTTGATTAGCTAGTAGCTATTTTTCTAGTCTCCTTTTACTTACCTCAAAACTTGTATTATTTCATTTTGTCTACAATTGTAAATTTGATAAGTAGGTAATAAAGAATATATATATATATATATATATATATATATTATATCAACAACAACGCTCACAGATTTGAATAAAATTTTTGACATGTTTTCTGATTTGAATATCTAGGAAATAATTCAATTTCATAACGTACAAGGCTCCCCTCGTATAGCTATCTATGTGTATAATGCTTTTGAAACAAGGATATTTTTAGTTTAGATAAATATCGCCATATACGTGTTCTTTGTATTTTTCTTATATATTTACATACTGTATGTAAGGTTATAGACGTTCTGTTTATTTTTATTTTTTTTTTTGGGGGGACGTAACTTATTAGTCTGAAGGGGCTGGGCAGATGTACATCTCTCCGTATATGTATTGCATGTCACTATAATAAACTACTATACTATACTACAATACAATGGCGATAGATATGAATGTGTACAGTCACAAACAAAAAGTAATTCTTGAAAGACGAAAATGGCCTTGTATAAGATTAGACATAGAAAATGCCCACTCAACAATTCTATTAATTCTCCAATTCTAGTTTTGTCCACTAAAGATGTTACAAACCCGAACCTACCTTTACATTAGACGCAGTGATTACACACATGCAACTACAAAGCCAAACGATGATAAGGGTTTTAACCACCAAACCGTTTTCTTTAATGGTACCCATCTTGTCCAGCCGATTGCACCTCAAGTGTACGTGTACACGAAAGCTGTGGTTAAATGATATACATCCAACCAATGTTTCGGTAACTGTTTGCAGAATAATAGATCATCCCTTATTTGCCCAATTAACCAACAAATTTCCTGCAGTAGAATTCATCATGTATCAGGTAACCATTAATTTCCATTGAAATTAATCCTGAATCTGTTTTTGAGAATAGGTGATTTATTTGTTTGTACTCAAGTGTACAAATACCTTCTATATTTAAGTGGCAGGGTGGGGGTGGTGGTAGTATAATATAGTGGATGGTTCATACTGTCCATCCCAGTAATAGCAGCAACACATGGAAATGCTTAAATATGGTCCTGTCATTGTTCAGTGTCATGAGTTAAGGTCTTAATCAAAATTGCAGTTAGGTTTTCTGAAAAAAAATGGCATTTTTAGGTCATATATATACCTATCTATATAACCACTGTTTGACCGCTCCCAAATTGTTATTAAACTGTTTGTTGACTACATTTCTTCCAATGACAATACTCGGTACTAAAATCTAATCAAAACAAGATTCATTTTAGTCCTGTGGTCTCATTAATTTACATATATGAGGTGTCAACAATGACGTGTTCGCAAATATAGAACCCTGGATTTCTATGGCGGGAATATATGTCCATGTCTTGGCACTCCCAAATTGTTGTTTGTTGAGAAAATGGTTCCCCCTGACAGTACGTATACCTTATAATAATCTAATCAAACCTGGTTTCAGTTTAGTTAGAGTCCTAGGAAGTACATTATTGAAGTATTCCAAATGGCATGTATATTGGCCAATATACATAAATATAGCCTCAATATATGTACACGTCTTGACCCCTCTCAAATTGTTAATAATTGTTTGCTGACTAAATGGCTTCTGCTCACAAAACAGTCTTAGTTTGGTCCTAGGGTATGATTAAGTACTAATAAGATATATCACTAAGTGTGTCACCTAAATACATGTATTGTAGGTATTAACACATGGTCCGTTCATATTTACCGGGTGAGGGGGTTTGGTCAAAAAGGTGAGGGTTAGAGATAGGAGTGTAATAAACGCCCCGAGTACTTTCTAATTTACTTCTATATATATATACATTCCAACTAAGAATCCAACACTCTTATACACTATAATCCAAAAGCATAGGGTTTGAATGTGTCACAGTTACGATTTACCGTTAAGTGTTTTGTTATTCAGTGTCAGGTTTTTGTTTTAGTTAGGTAACTTTCTGTCCTTGTACTTGTGTAAATTTCTTTACCTTCATGAATTTCATTAGATAGTCAAATAGTTTTAGACAGGTGTACATTGTCAGGTATAAAAAGCCCAACGCACAGGTCACCGGTACATTCATTTTTTGTGTAGCCAGCAAGGCAACAACCTACCTGTATCATTTCACTTCGTACTTCAGCTCCTGCCCTTTCCGTTATGTGTGTGTAATAAAGTTTATTTAAGTTTACAACTACATCAACTGGTATGATATTTGGAGTGTGAGGCGTGACAAATGCATGGGAGGTTACATACGCCTCGTTCACGGAGGTTACATACGGCCCCGTTCATTTTATAGGGTGAGGAGTTTGGTCAAAAAGGGGAGGATTAGAGCTAGGGCTGTCATATACACCCTGAATACTCTCTAACATACCTTTATATACATTCCAACTAAGAATTCAACACTCTGTTTGAAAGTTACAATATTGGAGAATGTACTATTCGAGAGCATTCCTGTATGTAATTCAAAAGACGCTCACTCGATTGCCTTGGTATTTGCTGGGGACATCGGAGATGTGCGTTTTGTTTCAAAAGATTTGGTCATAAATTACTGGACAAATCGGTCTGAAATTAGGTGGGTACTTTCTTGGGGTGTTTAGATTAAGAATTGTTTATGACATGATCCAATCAGTAATATGCAAATTAGGGCCAAGAATGTGTCTTTTTGGTTACAAATCTATAATTCCCAAACGAGTGTGCAGATGGGACTATGGGACTGAAACTGGTCGGAGCATTTGATGAGTGTTTCTTGAGGTGTTCTGCAGTTATTGTTCAAAACATTTTGACACAACTAGCCCTAGCAACCATGACCACAGGGATGGGTAGGCAAGTGAATAAAGATTCTAAAAATGTATGCAAATATGCCTAGCCACAAAAACACGCCCATAACAACAGCCAAATGATGTATATTGCAAATATGAAATTTGGCATGGGTATGTACGTGAATAATGATTCCAATAATGTGAGCAAATAAGCCTAGAAGCAAGACCATGCCCATAGCAACAGCCAAATGCGGTTGTGCTGTAAACGCCATTGGTCACATTTTATTGCTATATATGTTCATCATTGTCCCATCTTTAAAGATGGGTGTCATTTTTTGAGAGTTGTGGGGAACATTCCTGAGGAAATAGATAGGATGAAAATATAAGCTAAAGCTAATGCACCAGGCATGGTCAAAAGCAAATGCAAGATCCCACAAATGGTCAAGCAGAACACTAATATCGAATGCGTTTCTTTCACCGTTACAGACTCATTTAAAGGAAATATAAAATCTGTCTTCATATTTTTTATACTGGTATGTGAATTGGTCAAAAGAATGTCAATGTCAAACACCTATATTTAAACTGCAAGGTGAATGGGGGTTGAAACTTTTTTGGGATGTTTCTGTAGGTGTTATTCTGCAGTTATTTTTGAAAACATTTTGACACAACTGGCCCGAGCAAACCAGACGTTCATAACACAGTTTAAAGATAACTACATGGGTGGGTAGGTAAGTGAATGCAGATAAAAATGTATGTAAATATGCCTATCAACAGGTCCATATCAATAGCAACAAATACATGATGGTTTACATTGCAAAGATGTAATGTGGGAAGGGAGTTAAAAATATTCCAAATGAAGACAATTGTACCTAGCAACAGTACCACATCCATAATTGTGCTACAAAACCATGAATTGATAATATAGCAGTTTTTATTCCACATTCAAAATTAGATACCAAAGATGTTGGATATTGAAAGAAATATACATATTCAGGGCCGTAGCCTGACCAAATTGCCAAGGGGGGGGGGGGGGGTAGAACTTTGTCTTGGTGCAATCATGCATTTAAAATTTTGAAAAGTGCTAATTTACATAAATTAGCATGCAATTTACATTATATACATTTTTGCATACGCAATTAAATATCATATGTAAGGTCAGAAAAAAAATGCTGGTCAAATGGGTAACCTAACCCATCACACTGGTAGGTAGGTCGATTTCATTTTTTTACAAAGCTTGACAAGGATAAAACAAACCATATATAATGATAGCAAAATATTTCAGGTCGAGTTTAGATAGAACTTATTCAGTCGTCTTAATACTATCTCATGCAATTTGTCTGCATAGCTACAGTTAGGAAATGTACACAATTTACGGTTAAACAAATGGTGTAGTTCCTCTCACCCTCTCTTCTCAAATAATGTTAAGCCCCGCCGATTGTTATTTTAGCCACCCCTTCTGTCACCTACACTACAGTGAAGATATAAAATCATATGGTACAATGATGCATTGGAAGGAGAGAGACAACTCCAAAGATGAAAAAAAAAATTGAAAATAAGACAGTGTAGGAGGCCATTTAGAGGCATAAAATATCAAACCATAGACATGATAAAATACCAGAATTGAAACAATTATGCTATGCATTACATATTATCTGGAAGTGTATTTTGTTGTGGCAAAGCTGAAAGATATTTTGCAGATGTACACATGGTAAATGACTTGTTCTGAAGTTTAATTTGGTTCCAAAAAATCCCGAATAAAGAATAAAACATTTCAAGACTTTTGATGGCCCTATGGTCGTAAACTTGTGTTCAATTCTTTTTAGTGCACATTGGATATTTAAGCTCAATTCATGCTTGAATGCAACATCAGAGCCAAGTAAACTACTGTATAAGATATTATATAACTTGGAATTGACTTAAATGTATATAGTTATATGTACTATTCAGAAAATATGAAGAAATATCTTTAATTTTGAAAAAAAAATGCGAAGCCCACATGAAGATATATTGCCCATCACCAGAAAAAAATATATTGGGTAGGTTGAACAGCTTTTTCATTTTTTCTGGCCCAATGTCGTATCTTTCAAAGTATTTGCCGAAAAGATGTCATATTCAAAGTAAAAAAAATGGATGGTGCTTTCTCAAATAAGTAACACAACAAATAATCATTTTCTTTCCCCAACTCCCAAAACTGGCATGGCCTCGTTTATGTCGGAACCCAAGGTGAACTCATCAGTGAATTCTCCTTGTCATTATCATTATAATGGATATTGAAGTTTGGATTTTGAAGTCGAAGGTACAGCTCTATTTACAAATTCAGGGCCATTCTTTCCATAGCAAAATGAATTGCGGAATAACGCTAGTGTCAGTGTGCAATGAGATGATTATATCAAAAGACAACGTCGAACACAATTATTGAAAGAATTATCTTCGAATAGTGGATCTTAAACTGCGTACCTAGTTTAATAGTTTTTTTCAGGACCAAGAAATATTCAAAAAAGAGATCTGCCGTTTTATCAGTATGAAATGTTTTAATACAAGGAACAATATGTAAATGAGATCGAGCGCATCTTCGGAGTCGCTGCGTGCAGCATAGCAGGCGACCTCATGTTGAACGACTTTTTCCGTCTTTTTTTTGGAGTTTCACTCGCTGACATTATAATTGCAACTTACTATCTTCAAATGGAGGAGACTTTCAAGACTACTGTTACTCGCGGAAAATGCACAGTGCATGTGCGCACTTCGTTTGTACTTTCCCGCACAAAGAATTTTTAATTCGCTGCAAAAGTTAAATTTTTTAACTGGACACATTTTTATTTAAAGTTAAGCCAGCGTACAATAGCGATATAAGATACATATAAGCGAGGAGTCAGTGTACAGTCACTCTTATTTATAAATTAGTGAACTATTCATTTGAATCGCGCATGCTAGGAATCGTAACGTAAATAACGATTTTAATAGCATCGCTATGTATTCAAAAAGTAGCTTTTTTTCTTTCTTTTTTCCAAAATCTCAGGGGGCAGCTGCCCCCTTGCCCCCCCCCCCCCCTCGCAGGCTACGGTGCTGATATTACATATGTATATTAAATATACATATAATATACATATGTATATATACATGTTTTTTGTTTTTTTCAGTTTCTCGTGTCCAGGGAAATTTGTTCCTGTAAAGGTCCAGTTGATTGGTCTGGGTGTTGGTGTGAAGATTGACCCTACCTTGAATGTTATGAATGTGAGTGGAGAAATATATCCTTTGATATAGTTTCTCATATGTTGAATGTAGTCGTAGGTCTGTAGTTTCACAAGCTACAGCTGTATGCATGTAGCTCAGTTCATTTCTGGTAATCTCTAAAGTGATATTGATAGAGGCTTGGGGTTAGCATAAGGGCTAAATGTATTATCTAAACCAGCGCTTCAGACTGTTATTGGGTTGTTGTATCTAGTTGTGACCACGATGGTAGACGAAATGTGTGAGGAGGCAAAATATGAAAAGCTTTACCAGGTGATGAAATAGGTAGCTGGAAACGGGCTGTAAATACCTCAGGTGGGGCATGGCTCACCAGAGGTAGTTTCAGCAAAAACTGGCCCTTTAATGCTAGGAATTTCATGAACAACTCCTTGTTGTATTAGGTGCATTTGTGCTAGAGCAGGGACTGGCTAGAAGGGTAGTGACGATATTCACGAGCCACTGTATCCCGGTACTTCGAAGTCTGTGGAAGGATTTGCTGAGAAGTGTTTTGTAAAAGGTTACAGACAAGGGTATGAACATTGAGGTCAATTGGCAGGATAATGATTCCAGTAGTATTAAGTCATTCAAGAAGGCAAGGCATTTCGACAGGACGAGAACAAGGCTACGGTTTGTGGATGTCACATGACCAGGGACCATATTAAACAGCTACAGAAACTTGCAGCCATGAAGAAGATTACATCCACGTTTTGTCTCGTTGTGGAAAACAGTATCCAGCACTTTGTAAAATAGAATATACTTGTCAGAAGAAACATTCGCCGAACAGTGGCTGCATGTCAGATGCATTCTTTAGGCAGGCTGGGATGAATCACTCTTGTGTTATTATGAAAGCCCATACCACAAAAGACCCGAAGACCTACAGCAATATTTTATTTCAGTTAGGTAAGTATCACAGTAGAGATATACACAGTTGGGAAGGTGGTAATTGTTCTTTTCATCCAGCAAAAGTGTGTTCCTGTTCAAAATGTGACGATCGCGAGAATTTCATATATGAAGGTAAGATGTACGAGTCCAGAGTGCCATTAAAATGTGTTTGTTGTATGGAATTGAACTGAACGAGACAGCTTCTCAAGCAGATCAGGTTATTCATCCAGAATAGGTAAAGGTCACTCCAACTTCGCTGAAGCGTCATATTCAGTTTTGACTACATTTTGTCAAACATACAGCGGCTGCATTATGCAGTCAGTATCAATTTGAGGTTTCTTTAGTCTAATATGACCTGGTTGATGAAGAAGAGGTGGGGGTCAATATATCACTTGATTACAGAATTGTATAGTAGGTTATCACATTCCATGACTCCAAGCATTCTCAGGAAGCTTGTGAAAAGGCAAACAGACAGCGTCAGGCTAATTTAGAGTAAGACAAGGGCAAAAGATTTGAGGATACGTAGGAAACAGGAGCAAATGGGAAAAGAGCTTCGCAGACTGAGGGACAGAGGATCCATGGCAACAAATAGAAGACCACAATATAGGGAGAGAACAATAAACCATGTACAGTGTAATATATGTAATGCTTATGGACACGAGGCCAAATATTGTAGACAAAATTGAACAGAAATGGTCGATAGAAGATCTTGTTATTCATGTGGACGCACTGGCCATATAGCTAGAGACTGTCACAGACAACACAATAGGTCAAATTTAAACTACTAAAGCCCATACGTTTTAATTCAGGGTCGGTTAATAGCGAGGGCAAACAAAAGGATAATAATGAGGCGCGTAATATAAATAAGAGTGGTGATGGGTATAATTATGTTAAGAGTTCTGAATCACAATGTAGAATGTTTGATGATAATCTAATTCCAGTCTTCTCCCATAAACGTAAAATATTTGGATTGGTAGACACCGGGGCACATTTAACAGTAGCACCAATGCGAATATTTGATATGGTGCCAGAATTTAAAAAAAGTATAAAATAAAGTCCCCTTATGTAAAAACTATTCAAGCTGTAAACGGAGGAAGACTTGAAATCTTGGGTATGGTCGAAGTGCCGGCTTTGGTTGGTAACATGCATGTTAAATTGTGTATCAATCTTGTCGAAGATTTACATAGGGCTTTAATTTTAGGGGTTGATTTCATAAGGAGATATCGAGTTGTTATTGATGTTGGGGCTAAACAAATGAAATTAAGGGGAGAAGTTACTTTAAGAACTGCGTGTGATCTCACATTACCCCCTAAGTGTGAATTCATAATTCCTGTATGGGTCCCCTACATTTTTTCTGAAGGAGTGATTGGATGCATGAGACAAAAAAGGTCTAGAATATCGCCAAGGAATGATTGGCGCCAGGGGATTAGTGCATTCAAATAGAAATTCCATTCCCATGGGAGAAGCTAATACTTTAGACACGGAGTTAAAAATACGTCGCAATACAAAATACGTCGCAATACAATAATAGGAGTATTCAAACCATTACCAAAGGGTAGCGAAATAATTACAGGTCAAAGATTCATACATGAATGTATGTAGCAAAAGGTGAATCAGGGACATCTTTATTATGGAAACACTATTACAGAAAATGGTACTGTTAAATGTATTGCCTGGAGAAGAGCGAACGTGACAAGAACTGATTAACTTGCTTTTTGAAGTAGCCAACGAACTACGATTTTGTAGAAATACTCTACACACACAGCTGTGCCCATCGCAGACAAATGTATTGCACGAGATGTCGCGATTTTCATTTATTTTATCATAAGTTTCCAGACTTGTTTTAATCGTTCACATACATGGGAGCAGGTGTTAACGTCACTCACTCAGCCAGTGAGTGGTGTTGATTCTCAACATAGTAATTGACGCCTGTGTTCCTTGTTAATGTTAATTATTCCAGTCTGCCGATGAAGTCCTTAGTGGGAGGACGAAAGCTTCAGGTACAGATTTCCAAGACCTGGCTGTTTTGTAAATTGGTTTAAACTTTACAAGAAATGGCTAACTTTACACAAAACAACCCACACAGAATTAATTACAAACTGTCAAAATATTTCTTGTACACCTGTTTGCAGGTGTTAATGAAGGAATGAACAGAACATGAGGAGTGGTTGATAGCATTGCAAGGTAGAAACAAATTAACCCTTTCCGATCCCGGCCTTCCCTGCTGATTGTGTATTACTAGCGGACAAGAGCTATAGAAATAAATATCCTCTGCTGACGGGTGTCCATGCAAATCAATTAAGAATAAATAGGGGGTATCGAAGACCTTTTAATCGACTCCATGCGAGTTAGAGAGTAAATGTTGAACCATAGGTCAGTGGATGAACATACCATTTCTTATATCAACAGTTTCCGTGTTCTTCACCACATGTACCGTCATCAGCGTTTTTTCTGTTGTTGCGGAAGTGTGTGGAGCATTGGCTAAACGCCATGTACGAATTCGCCAGAGCATTCATTAAATTTGACAAATATGTATGCGCACTCTACTCTCAACTCTATCATTAAATCAATAGCAACGTGTGGCATTTATTTTTTATCCATCATATGCTATGGTATCAGATTTTGACAAGTTTGATTGCCCCTCAGATTGACTATATGTCGTACGTGTGATCTCGTTCAAAAAAGTTCATGTTATACTGAAATAAAAATGTATCTAATTAGAGATGACAGCAGTGCAAACAAATTTGTTTCTTGTCCCTTTATGTAAAGCACCATGATATTGACTGCAATATTGATAATCATATATTGTATGAAAATGATAACAGGAGAAGCTGTCTGAGGCTCAAAATAAAATTTCTCTTATCCAGTCTTGTGGCCCATGGCATCGAAAATATCACCTTCTCCACGTGCGCCCACATACATTTACATGTGTACAAATTGTGTCATCCTTTTATATCTACACAGATCATTATTTTCATTATGAAGCTATTTCAACCGATTGGTTGTAAATTGAATAAACATTAAAAAGGGTAAGTTGATCGGGCGTATTTCAAAAACTTTATTCGGTACCACTACTACGAAATCTTTTGTGACGTTAGCAACACATGTTCGAGTAATTAAACACCTGTAGGCACAACAAAATACTGGTATGAGACATTTCACTAAGGATTTGAAAAATTTACATCGTAGAATCGACAATATATGGAAAACTGTGAATGCTTCTGTGCTGTTTCTCACTGATTTTACGGAGAACGTACGTAAAATTGAACATGCTTTGTCGAGCGAACTTCAGGATGCATAGTCCAACCTATGAACAAGTTTCAACAATTTCAATGTTTAGGGGACGCAATGGAAGACCGATCTCATTTCATACTGGATTTACAGGATACGACTAACACTTACACAGTCTAACATTTACATATACACGAGATGGACAATTTCCTTCATTTCTTGGCTAATAACCCCTGAAAATCCAAAAGTCGTTTTTTCTGCAACATTCATGCAAATGTTATCCATTCTTTACCAAAAGAAGTCTTGTCCCATGTGAAAGCTCTGGCCAAAGAAATTATTTTACTTGGCATATCTGATGACACCATGACTAACTTCTCACAAACAAAGCGTGGCCTATTTGACTGTTCGTGCTATTGCACATACATTATTTGGTTTTTCTACTGATAAGCAAATCAAAAATTTCTACTCATAACCAAAAGTCAAACCCCGGGTGGCTCTGCACTAGTGCACAGAGAATAGCCGATTTCGTTTATATTTTTTTGGTGTTGCATATTTCTGTTAGTGGACCTCGTATTTTGTGAGTTTCAAAGTGTCTTGTGGATTTCAGTTTCCATGTGCCCGTTAATTTATGCATAGCGTCAGTTCCAGCTGATAAGTAAATACGAAACTGAAAATTGGGGCTAAGTCAGTTTAACGCAGTGTAGTGCTTATCTGTTCTTCGTTTTTTGGTCCGAAAAAATTCTACAAATAGTTCGTGTATAGGACAGTTTTATTTGTGTTGAAACCATTTTGTCATTTAAAGTTTAGACCTGATTTTGTTGTGTGGTGTCACGGATTTGTGGTGTAGGGCTTACCAGTTGGGCAGACCCCTACAAAGTGCTCCACGCGTTCGAATTAGTTAGGGACTACAATTTTTTTTGTGTGGCGCTGCCAAGTCGTGAGCCAGCTTTACAAAATAAAGCACACCCTACGCGAGGGCGCACCACGACTTTGAGTAAAATATGTGCGTGTAGGCATTGCTAGGTTAGGTAAAATTTGTGTTAAGGACTTAGAGTGTGAACACCAGCTAGTGGAAACAAAAGAGACAAATAGTAAATTTCAAATAATTTATAAAAAGGATAGGAACCTAGACTGAAGGTCTGCAAGGTGTGGCTGACTTTGGATTAAAAACCCCAGATTATTTTTTGTATCTTCGGTACGGGACAGGGGTCACAATAATCATTGTATACACTGTTCCGTATTAGTTGTGCAAGGAATAGTTCCACAAGTCACTGGGAAACATCAATTTCTATTTGCAAGTACAGTAGGAGATAGAAAGTATATTTATTGTACCTCTGTTGAATATTAGTACCCACTTAGAAAATACCCTTGCATATTTCCATATACTATATTGTCGCGTACACGTCTCAACATGTCTCAACTCTAGGAGATTACTGTTAACTATAGTTGTGTGGTACAAGACAGTTAACTTGCCATAGAACAAGCAAGGTAAGTTTTTAGTTCTAAGTCGAGATATGGCTACAATTTATATCAACAATTGTACAGAGGAAGAATTACAACTTCCTGGGATTGGTCCCAAATCCACACAAGCCATATTGAGACTTAGGGAAAAGTATGGGAATATAACAGTAGAGAACCTAGCAGAAATACCATATCTGAAGTCATCTCTTGAATTTGAAGGGTAAGTTTTACACCTCTTCCCGGTCAGGATGGTAGTGACATTGCTACCGGACCGAGCTATGGGGAAGCGATGTTGACAAAACCTGGTGAAACTTCAGTTACCTTTGCAACCCCAACCCCCAAGATAACTTACCAGACAGAGATAGAGAACACTTGGAGTATAGACAACCCAAACCAGAGATAATAGGTGCGATTCCCAAAAGATCTCCACCCCAACCAACAACAGAGGAGGTAATAAAAAGGGTTGTCTATTTAATAGAGGGTGGATATGTCAAACAAGCTTCAACAAAGGACAGAACTGCCACTGAGGAATATATAGATGCAAAATATTATCCACTATTAACCATAAGAAGTCTTGTCCCATGTGAAAGGTCTGGCCAAAGAAATTATTTTACTGGGCATATCTGATGACACCATGACTAAATTATCATGTACAAAGCGTGGCCTATTTGACTGTTCATGCAATATATTATTTAGTATTTCTACTGATAAGCAAATTAAGACTTTAGTAAACACACTATCAAGAAGACTACTTTTTCCATGACTGGCCAACTTACAGATATTGGCATGGCTCTTAATGTCCTTTTTTGGAAATCACAGACCAAATTTATTCTAAATCTACGGCAGCAGATTAATTCTACATATGATATTTGTTCTGTTGTTCTTCGCAAATGAAATTCCATACAAACTTATAAATTCTAAAGAGGCATGTATCTACAGAAATGAGTTGAAAATGATAATGCTTTAAGCACGAGGACTCCGAGAATTATATATGTATATGCATAATTCAGAGTGGACCCAACTCTGGTATAATTTAGTTTTCAGATATCAGACTCTCATTACGGCTTCTCGTGCCCTTCTCAGTGGATTTCACTTATTGAATTTGTTGGCATGAACTGTGCTTGCATCTTCAAAGCATTATGCTGGAAAACTTCATGAACAATGCTATTGTGGATTAGTGTATGTAAACGGCATTCAATTTGCACCTTTGAGGTGTCCACAGAGCATCTTATTAACGGTGCATCAAGTTAACAATGCATCAACATCTCATTGTAAACATTGATTGCATCTAGATAGCAGAGTACATGATTAAGTCACAAAGCATGTGCGCATAAAGTGCTGTTTATTCTGTATAAGAGATGCGAGCATTGTTCCATGCAGATGCTTTGATGATGCAACAGTGCATCAATGCATAGTTAGCACCCCAATTGTGCAAGAATGATCATTTTGTGATGCGCGCACTCAGGTGATGTTTTATGTGAGCTCCACTGTAGGTGTCCCCTTAGCCGAACAGAGCTATGTATTTCGTCTCTAACATATTTCCATTCATCCTATACGTATACCAAAATTTTAAGTAATTTATCATGCACATCTAAGTGAATGCTACCCGTTCTGGAAATAGAAAACATATCACATTTATTTGCTTTGGATTAAAATAAATAATAATGTTTCATTCTTTTCTCTTGTAGAATGTCACTTTCTTGGGAAATTAAAACCACCATGTGAAGACAATTTTATCAAAACAAATGAAGCCATGGAGGATGTAAACTATATGCCTGGGTATTTGAATTTCTTTCCAAATGCTATCAAAACTACTGAAGGGTCGCTACATAAAGCGTGACCAAAGACAACACAGCCACATCATAAATTTATAGTGGATAGTATTTTTTGCATATTCTTAGTGTTAGAATACAGCATCATGTTAACCGGGTAAGTACAGTATTATGTCCGATTTTAGGTTGACAAAATGACTGTTTTATGTCGAAAGCACAGTTCCGTATTAAGAACAGTTCCATCGTGGTGTAAACAGCCAAGCTGCAATGCACCAGTACCCAACGACAACCACCATTTCTATTCAACATCTCAGCTACAACCATTCGTATGAGCAGACAACTGAGGGTACAGACTTTCATGAACACGACAGGGTTGTTGAAGTAGCTACATCTTGTATGCAGTCTGACGATACTTTTGACAATGCACTACGACCAACCAACATGGCAGTGCTCTTAGGCTATCCAGCTCTGGTCAAATATATAAATATATATGACTCTGGTTATAAATATTCATAGATATGAATATTTATGCAAATTGCACACATCACAATATAAACAACTACAACAAACATGTGATTTGACTGATTTCAAGGATATTTTTTATAATTTTGTAATAAACATAACTGTTTTGATGCTACAAGTACAGTAATAAATGTGGGTTTTCTTTCTGTAAAATTGTCAAGTATGTGTGTTAGCGCTAGACAGGTCCACTGAATTAGTTTCTATCAGTGATAATGTCATCTAATGATGTCTAATATATAATATTATATTGTAAGATGAGCATGATACAGTGTAACATTAGATGTGATAGGTCAGCTGATTAGAAAACTTGGTCTGATATCCGGGTCTAATAATCTACATATGTAGACTTTTTTTTCAGAATATCAATGATAATTGTCTTTGCAAGGATGTATTGCTTGTAACAGAGATGGATGGACAGATTATGGACAACCTGAAGACTAATATGCTCCCTGTGCCAACTACACATACTAAGTAAGTGCTGCCAGACTTCCCTGCACCAACTACTAAAGAAAGAGGTGGTGCCAGATCTCCCTGTTCCAACTAATAAAAATGGGTGCTGCCAGACCTCCCTATACCAACTATCATTAAAACAGGTGCTGCCAGACCTGTGTACAAAACAGGTGCTGCCAGGCTTCCTTGATGAGAAATCTCCGCATATCACTCACTGTCACATATCCAAAATTAACACCATGGGGGGGGGGGGTCACATGAAAGTCAACAGCACTGTATTGACGTGGCCTGAGTTTAACACTTTAAGAAGAGGTGAATGACCAGATATATTTTCTAAATAATTACTTTTATTAATTTACTTGTACTGAAATATGTGAATTCACTTTTAACGTTTGAAGTGTTAATTCATATTTCATACGTTTAGCAATGCATTGACCATTTTCAACCAGACCTTGCATGATATACTGTAGTCCACATTTTTACATCACTTTATTTCATAACATTCACGATAATTACTACATGGCAGCCACAATAATGGGAATTGTCTTTGAAGAAGACACTGACTATATTCAAGTAACACAATAAGGCATTGAGCAAATCATGGGATGTGTTATCATGTCATTAATTGGTGGAGAGGTCACACCGTTTGTACAAGGACGGTGTCTGACAATTTTCAAAAAGATATCCACCATACCTCCACTCTCCTCTTTTAAAAGAGATTCCTTTAAGTAAGAGACCACCTACGTGCAACACTTTAAAAATAAATATATCAATAGTTTGCTCGTTTCAACATGTCAATACATTTAACATACACTGACCATTTTCTTAGTTATCTTAACATTCCTGAAAAATTACAAACAAGTTTGCTTTGTATTGTTTTTAACAATCATGGCAAATTGTCACAGAACACATCACACTGATCACAATACCAAAATCATTTGTATACAAGACAGACAGACAGGCATTTTACCTTGAACCACAACGTAGTTCAGTATTCAAGTTAGGTTGGCACGGTTTTTGCAAGCAACCTCAAGGAGAGATTAATTTCAGTACCATTCACACACAATTGTTACATTATGTTAAATACCCCATAAAAATTTGTACGTTTAATTAGATCAATCAAACAATAATTTCTGTATACTCTCTTTTCCTGACTGGCATTTCAACTAAAAAATTATGGTTGGTTTAGCCCTAATTTGCATATTTCTAAGGGGATCATCATGTAATTAATATCACCTGATCTGTACATCGACAGAAACATCTCTCTAAAATTTCAGCCAAATCAACCAAGTACTTTGGGAATCAGACTTATGACTAAAAAGATACATTTTTAACCCTAATTTGCATATCACTGAAGGGATCATCATTTCATGAAAAATATCTGAATGTACACTCTCTACACAACGTTCCCACAAAATTTCAGGTCGATGTCCAGTAGTTTTGGAGTTTAAGGCTTTTGACCAAAAATCACACCTAAAATGCACATCTCTGATGCGATCATTTTCATTTGAACAATTTTCCATTTAGACACAAGTAATGTCCCCACCAAATACCAAACCAGTAAGTCATTTACACACACACACACACACACACACACACACACACACACACACACACAGACGGACAGACAGACAGACAGACACCGGGCACTCCCTATAGTACTACTGAACCTCAGTTCAGTTGTGCTAAAAAAAGGCACAGGTCAAGGATTAAAAATTGTGCCTATCCTCCCTGTTAGGCTTCAAACCAAATGTAAGATGTCTTTTTAGCTAGCATGCTTATCAACTGATTTAGATTCAAAAAGGAGTATATAGCTATAACTTGAGAATGTTTCAACAATTTTGTGCAGTGTATCAACACTCTATTTTTGTAATGTAATCCATAGAGGATGTAAAATTGCTCAGTATTTGGCTTGTCAATATACCTCGTATATTGTGTACGTTGATTAGCCTAGAGGTTTTTCTATTTTTTATTTTAAGTTTAAATGAAAGAGTATAAAGAATTACCTGCATGAACAGCCAAGGTTGCTTTATCAATGTACATAGTATACAATAATCATTACTGCCAGTGTGTAATAATACTTCCGTGTTCAGAGTTTCATATTGTCAACATTGTTTGGATATTAAAATGTTTATTTTAAAAATAAAATAATGCGTTTTGTATGTTTGATTGCTTGATGTTAGTTGATGGATGGATCACAATAAATCATATTTTTCTACTAATAATATCCCAATATCATCCCACCTATTTGCATATTTATAGAATGACAGTTCTATAGAAATATCAAATAGTTCTATAGAACTGTATAGAAGTTCTACAGAAATTATGTACAGTTCTATAGAAATGCTATACAGTTCTATAGAAATTCTGTATGGTTCTATAGAAAGTCTACATGTTTCCATCAAATGTCTATAGTTAGAATTGCTACAAAGGACTACACATTTCTATACATTTTCTATAGAATACTATAGAACACCCAACAATTTGCTATAGCATTCTACAGAAAGTCTATACTTGACATTCTCTGGTTAAAGGGCCAAAACTCTATAGAAATCCATACAATTTTATAGAATTTATATTGAAATCCTATAGAAATTCTAAATATATTCAATAGAAACTTCAATTGATTTTCTATAGAAATGTTACGGCTTTCTTTAGATTTCTATAGAACCATTTTCATAAGGGGTTGGACACATACCGACAAGATACATGTATCTACTCTAAGGTTTGATTGTCTAGATGCATACTGCAAAAGTTTGTTTAAACCACCAATTTAGAGATCTTAATGCATTAGTTCATCACAAGAACTTTTGCCAGTGTATCAACAGAAGCCACCATATGAATCCTTGCCTGAGTATGTATGAATACAACCAGATCCGAAATGAATAATGTACCAAATGTGGCAAGCCACACATCAAAGAAGACCTAAGCTCTCCACCCACTCACATAACACAGCAATAAAATTGGAGCAAATTGATGAGGAAAAGGAAAGTTCAGCCAACAACGTTGCCTTGATTCAAAAGTGTCAAGTACATGTAATTATGTTATATAACCAGACAACACCACAATTGAAGGCTTGATTCATTACAGAATGTTTTCCAATTTTCTGGGTTACCATTTCATTGTACGTCTTTGTTCAGCTACAAAATGGCACTAAAACTCGGTGTACATGAGATGTCAACCTTACACACACACACACACACACACACAGGCAGGCAGACAGACAGACACCGCACCATGCCTACAGCACTTGAACTTACTTATTTCAGCTGTGCTAATTAGGGATTGAAATCAACATCCCTACTGTAGTGTCAGGTGACTGACATGTGACCAACGACTGAATGGAATATTCCAATATACTACGAAATGAACAGAACTCATCTGGACGATTTGGCGAACGCATCTTGCTCTGCATCTTGGAAGACTGAGATACCTTCAACGTCAACCGAGATATCAACCAATTCGACCCAGATACACCGAAAAACTACAAGTATAATACCCAGGACATAAACATAGAAGGTAAGAATACTTTACTACCAAATATCAAAATATTCTTCCCAGTAGTGTTGACTTTTAAGTTTTCCACAGATATGCAGACAGACAGATATGGACAAGACTCTTTATCGTGCGTCTGTAGCATGAATGAACCTGTTTTAATCATAGAGTGCCTATGATTTAATTCAGTTGTGCCAAAAGCAATGTTTCCAAGCAACCTCAAAGTCAAACCACAGATAAGTATAGACAGATTCGTAACAAACCTTCTCCCATTGTTCGATCATAGCCTCGGGTAAACATTACTGCCCGAATTCAACATAGTCTCGCATTACTCAACAGACCACACGATACTAAGCGATATTTCAATGGGAAAGTTTGCTATCCTACTGACAGAATCATAAAATTGTAAATGTAATACATGACTTGCAATATCGGCACTTGAACTTGAAGCCGCGACTCAGATCAAATACCGTTGACATGTAAACACATACCGTCTCATGTTGTCGACCGACACTATCGCTATATACATTTAAACATGTGTTTGGCATGATGCAGGTAATTTTCCAGGCCACAGTAGACACTATTGCAACAAACGTTAGTGTTGCGTCTTTTTACGTTGATTGCGACAGGGGTACATGCATGTTATGAATCAAAATAAAAACAATCGACTCTCAGTACCATGTTGGAAAGCAAAACATGCAATAAGATGACGCATTATTTTCAATGAAAAATTGAAATCATACTGAGGATATTTTATGTGAAGCTAGCTTGCCTTCTTAGGTAAAACATCACTTTCAAAGCATTTTGTATGTGTTCCGTTGTACAGTTTCACTTTGATCATGGCCACACTTGTACCGCTGTGGGGTTGGTGGGAACTCCGCTCTGTAGTGTCAGGTGACATGAGACCAACGCCCCCAACGACCACCAAGGACTGAATGGAATATTCCAATATATCACGTAACGAGCAGAACATATCTGGACGATTGGCAGAACACATCTCGGACACCCACTCGCTGAGATAACCTGAGACAACCTACCGAGATATCAACCAATCGATCTAGAGGCTAGAAACTACAAGTATCCTTACCAGGACCTATACATTAAACTTAGAAGGTAAGAATACTTTAGCTCCGGTAAATTGATCGGGAACTCGTTAACAGCTTGTGTGTTCAATTTGACATTGGTGATGAATATGAATGCACAGACCCTCATGTAAACATCGGAAATGTTACGACAGACATACAGACAGACAGACACCCCCTTTTATTACCTTTTATAAGGTAAAAAAAATGAACAACCAGTGAGACGATGCAGTAACATATTAAGAAACGGTGTGTCTGATCCAATTAAACTTTTCCATATATTAATATCATCTTTGTCTGCAAGCATTGCAGCCAGTGAAAAGAAATAGAGATACAGAAAGATGTCCACACTAGTTATTTGTCATCCAATTGCATTGTCAAAGTTAGTGATATTAGTTGAAACTCCAAATGTCAACATAAAACACACAGCTAAGCTTTTAAGTGGTATCCAGAGAATTGAAGACTATTGAGAAGCCAAAGAGTTCAAACGACAACGAACTTGTAAAGTTGGATGTCAATGTTAAAAATATCAAGACTATGAAGTAAATCAGGTAAAGAAATTTCTAGCATTGAAAGAATAAACATGAGCATATATCATAACAAGGCGGGTGTGGAGGCTAGAAAGGGGCTGACAAGATGTTGAACTTCAAAAGTTACGACAAAAAATGAAAAATGCAAGAACTCAGACAGGTCAGATGAAAATGTTGCGTGAATTGTATCATGACTCATTGTATGGATGAAACTTGGAGGCTATCCACTTTATCCTGTACTTGTTGAAAATGGTCAAGGTAATGATCATTCTCATTTATATCATCATGTACACACTAAATTGTATGGCATTTGAAGCATACAAGACAGTATTAATTATGCAACCAACAAGATTTAAGCATTGTATCCACTTTGTTAAATGGATATTGCCTGCCAGATTAATGCCATATTAGAGACAGACGAACAACCGTAGCCCATTGTAATAGTCCCTCCATCCGGATCCGGAGACTATGGTCACCTAGTTAAGAGTAAACACTATTTTTGGTGGTGTTCAATGTTTCAGTGGCACTCATATTTGAGGTTATACTTGTTCATTTTAGCATTCATTGAAATATTTGGTTGTTTAACATATACAATTTTCTCCTTGTGTTCATTCAAGTAGTGATATGAATAATGTATATATTCTCGAACAGAAGTATTTCATCCCAGATTAGATTGGAATGAAAAATATGCATGATCATGATGATGTATGTGGAGCTTCATTTACCAAGCTTGGTTCCAATCCAAAGTACACACAAGTCTCCATTTATTGGAAAATAGTTTGATTGTTTTGTTGTAGATTTGTTACAATGAGAGTACATCCCAGGA
Source organism: Glandiceps talaboti (assembly GCF_964340395.1). Classification (NCBI taxonomy): domain Eukaryota; kingdom Metazoa; phylum Hemichordata; class Enteropneusta; family Spengelidae; genus Glandiceps; species Glandiceps talaboti. The sequence continues at coordinate 9,251,726 of NC_135551.1, forward strand.
CATTTGCAAAAATGATTATAAATGATTGATAGACTATAAATACAATGTTAAGGCTGTTGATAGATGATATATATACCTAGTTTGAAGGGTGGAAATGCCAGGGAGCTGGAAAATGTGAGATATGGAACATGTGTTTGCCAGGTAGTACAAGAAGAAGGAGTCCATCGAGATATAAAGGCAGTTATAAAAGTATGTGAAGTTGTACCTTAAAAAGTCCCAGGCAAAGAAATCTGCTTGGGACTTAAACTTTACTGAGTTAGATTTTTAGCTACATTATCTAAAGAATTACAGTGCCCAATATGCACAGATGTCATTAATTATGGCACACACTTCCAGTTGTGCATGTATGTGAATTATTCACAGTCTCCACTCTCGTTATGTTTAATTGCACTCAAACAAACACCATACATTTTGACAAGTTGTCTTTTAACAGTACTGAATCACCGTGGCACATGAGTGGTTCTATTGTGACACATACTTCCCAGTATTTAGATCTTAGTCTGCAAGGTTCATCCATTTAGCTGTAAGTGCATGCTATCAACACTTGCTCTCTCTGAAGTCTTCTCTACTGTTTTCAATTTTTTCAAAGCACTTGGAATAAATCAAGGGGTTTACCGTTACAGAATGTCTTTCAACAAAAATATATTCCCTGAAGCTACATACGTTAGAATGCCATGTCTTGGACACAGAGAGGGTCAGAGAAAAAGAGAGAAGATTTTGGGAATGTTATCAGAGCAGGGTATAGAATCAGTTCGAAATGAATTTCAACATGTCCTACACGAGATACGAATATTTACTATGTCCAATGGCTTGTCATTGTGGCTCTTTGAATATCCCTTCCCACTGAACGGACGTTTTCTTGTAATAATGTAATGCATTGGAATTCGAGGGTTCAAAGGTGAAATTGTTCACGGCTCAAGTACGAAAAAAAATACACGGTTCCGGTCTCAGATTTGCTTGGCGCGTACACAAACCGCACTGAATCATGCTATCAACACTCGGGCTCCATAGTACTTTGATGGTATTGCCCCACACACGACCCTTGACTACGTACGCGAAAACCAGGTTTGGTGCTTGTACATACGCCTACAATACAGATACACAGTCAATTCCGGAAATATTGAATGTTTCATTTCGGCACACGTCGCGTCTCTGTAAAGGAAGTGAACTTGCAAATTAACAACAGCCTTTCCCAATGAGTTCATAAATAGTGTATTTGGTAACACACCACTTGGCTTACTTACGTCTGTGAAATTATTTTACAGTAGTATTGGCGTCACGCTAGACTTGTTTCCTCTAAAGCTTCTTCCTTGGTTTATAAAGACACAAGATATTCACGACAGGTGAACGTGTCGATCGCCATTGGTGCACTACATCATCAAGTCATGCCACGTCAGCAAATAAACCCATACGAGCGGGCGCTGTTACCAAGTTCACCACAAGAGGGCGACCCAATAGATCTTGACGTTAAAAACCATTTCTCTTAGGCGTAAACAAATAATCCTTTGGTTCCGGTTACCCGATCCCACTTAACTTTCCACTGCCGACCCTAGCCTTTTTTTTAGGTATTCAAGAAAAAAATAATACAATCACAAAAAAATTATATTCCTCATGTGACTTCACAAAAGTGGATGCGGAAACTGATATCAACTTTAAAAAGACAAAATAAAACAGTTACTGTTCTGCCAATCTGTAATGGCTGTACATCTGATAGGAAGAAATAAACAACACATAAACCATTTGGAAAACAATGGAAAACCTGAACTAGGCAGAAACACAGAAAAAAATATATAACAAAATGAAATAAAAAAACCTACCACACAATTTCTTTCATTAGGCCCTACACCATTAACTGCTATTTGAACTCCACTTTTTTCTGAATGATGTAAAAACGCCCGCCAACTTTCAATTAAAAAAACTACGTATACCTGTTGTGAACCTGCACTACAGCGAACCGGTGGCTCAAGTTCTAAAGGGAAATTAGGTTGGAGTAAAGTACCAACAACAAACGTGCACCACTGAACTGGCCATAGAGGGCGCCATACAGAATAATAAATTCAACTATGCTGGGCGCGTTCGATTTGCCCAATCATGGTCGTGATTTATCGATCACAATTGTGATTTCGCGATCGAATGCGCAGAATCACGATCATGATTGACAATAACGGCAATTACGCCCCTGAGCATGATTACCGTATTTACAAAATGGTGGACAGCAATGTGACCATTGCTAAAGAGTCTGTTTTAAAACTTTGTAAAATCGAATATGATATCTATAATGGCATTTTCCTGCAAGGTAAGTTATTAGACACTAATTTAATGCTTGCGGTAGTATTTTTCAAACAAATAATCATATTTTTTCATAAAATCAAAAATGTTTATATCGTTAACGGCACAGGCTAGGCCCCAGGCTAGGCATTTGGTCGAACAAATCTGTATGACTTAAAAAAAATGTGTAGTACAGTACCGTAGCCTGCGGAGGGGGGGGGGGGGGAGAGAGCTAGCTAATCTCTATCGTACGCTGTTACACAACTCCACACCTGCACCACTACCCAGTACATAATTTAGCTTGTTGATCCAAGTGAATGTTATATTGATATATGAGGGGGTCTCATCCTAATAACGTGAAATACTTCATCGGAATGTTCCGACTGAAATTTCCTTTCCACAGATTTCTTAATTAATAGTGGATTGGCTCGCAATTTAGTAAGCACTGCCAATCGCCAGTGCTTCATCTCTCTCTCTAAAATTGGATACACAAGGACTTGATCAAGCTTATCTTTATCAGGTGTGATTGTATCCGATCGTATAAGTTGAATGTCAACATCCTTGTCTAATTCATCATAGGATCTGTGCAGGCGCAGATGACAGCGAGATTTACTATGTAGTAATCCAAATGTGGCCTCACGAAGTTTGTTTTTGCCAGTTTTCCGAACTTCAACTATGGACGCTGCCATCTTGGTATGCTGTTACCTGGAAATGACCCCTTATATGACCTATGTTAATGTTTATGCGCTTCGCTGAATATTTGACAAAAACGACCCTGCTGGGTCATAGTGAGATAACGAAAAAATATCATGTTGGAATTTAGAGATTGACATTTCATAGTGCACAATTTATATACCATAAACAAAACTCAACAGTATTAATTTTACAGTAGTTTGAGTTTCTCTAATGAAAGAACTATGCTATTTTGCTAACAGATTGACTTGAGTGAATAAAAACAGCAACACTAAAGCGACCTTCTTTTTACTTTCATATAGGAAGAAGATTATTTAAATTGCAAGGGATTCCACTCTCTCTATCTGTCTTGTCATTCTTTTCTATACTCGTCATATGCTGTGAGAAAGGAGCCAGATGCAGATCTTCATTTCTTTCTGTTAACTTTCTTTGGTTTACTCTCGCTGGCAGCATCGTTGTTTCCATCATCATTTACTGAATCTGACAGACATGAATCGACCATGCAAGTTTCCGGGATTCCTCTGCAGTGAGGCGATGTACTCTCGTTACATGCCCACATACACTTACCTTGTTTTCAGCAAAGTATTTCACAATTTGGCCGTACAAGTTACCAGATTTGACGTTATACCTGCCCAAATATAGAAACCTGTATAGGCATGAATCAGTAGGTAGATTTACCAACTTCACTGGCGTCAACTACTTTTTGAGCAGTTTGGGCAACAGATGAGAGAGCAACCTGTGATAATAATACTGCCATGCATTGTTTTTTAAATGCAATGGCTCAACTCGAGCACACTGTACATACCTACCCAGTGCAGGCATAAATTCCTGACGAGATTTTCTATTTGCAATAAAGCGTGTTCCGTTAGATCGATTTGTGTCACATTTGTCTGACTTCTTTGGCAAAGTTGATTTGAATTTAGCTACTGCTTCTGCATCCTTTAACCTTTTTCCATACCCCCACTGGCTCCACTTTTTTATGAGGACCTATATCTGCCCGTATGGTATGTTTAGTCTCATTAGACACATTAGCAAAAGAGCTAAAATACAGTTCCCCAGAATTAACTGCCAGTCCTTTTCGATCAAAAGGCACCAAAGAAACCTTACCTTAAAACTCACATTTAGATCACTTATGGGATAGTACCTGGTCTCAATAACCTCTAGCTCGTGGGTAAGAGAGGTAACATAGTGGGTCCTCCTCTTTTAAATGTGCTCCTAACAAGAGAAAGTTGTGGTCTGGGCTAGCAATCCTATGACATACATTTAGACAACCAACAAGGCAGGTAGTAGCTTGGCCATACTTACCGAATGGGGCACCATCTGCACCAACAAAGGAACAATCTGGTTTGTCAAACCAATTTAACATGTTGAGGATGTGCTGACTCATTATTACATTTCAGGTAGTAGCTCCTCTATATTACGTTTCATACCTACTACCCTCCCCTCATTAACAACTGGTTGCAGATCCTCGATATCTAGATTTTTAACAAAGTACACAACCTTATTAAAAGGAAGTAATCTAGGAATCTTACAACCCATGTGAAACTCCATTCGATTATATTTTAGGGGCGTTACAGTGATGGCAGAGAGATTACAGGATGACATACATTATGATGATGGGGAATGGGTTTTAAGCATGGCTTTATATACATACTAGGGGCTGACATGGGCTTGACTTTTGTACCAATGTTTCAATATAGATGACAGACTGAGTTTAACATTAAAAGACAAACTTCCCTACACACAAAGACACACACAAGCAAAATACACCACAGAACAAAATATTTATATCTAATTTCACTTTTATTTATCTTTTTCACTAGTTTATAATTTTAGCACAAAAGGTACAGTGTTTACATACACATGTTTTCGTTAATGTAACCTTACATGTTTACATGAAACCATAGGTTATGTATTTATTTTGTGTTTTCATCTCATTGTACTGTTGATGTCACAACATTTTTAGGGTGTGTCTTTACGTGAAGATCATCAAGTACACATTTGAACCGTTTCACAGCATCTGGAATAGAAGCAAACTTTCTCACTGACATATTTATTTGATGATGTATAGCTTCCACCCCACTTTCACCGAAACAAAAAACAATCCCACTTTATAAGCCCTCACTTCTTGTATCACATGACATTCTAGCATGTGTAGCTTTGGAAAAAACGTGCTCTGCCCAAAATTCTCCTCTGTAGTATTCTAACAGAGCAGCAATATCTATACCTGCAAAAGAGAAAGGATAGCATGAATACAGTGTTCAATCAGGGGACATACAACTAAATTCTCAAAAACTAATCAACATATTCCGCCCCAAATCACATAATGTCCTTGTGAACATGGTGTTCAGGAATTTGACATTTCTGGGGCATGCAAAACTGAAGTACATACCTATATCTTGTCATTTTATAAACAAGAATGCAGTCAATTTAACTGAACTGAAAAGAGAATATGCAATCAAAGAACAACATAAAATTTGAATTAAAAAAAATACACATAAAATACCAACAGTGAACAAAGAAACCTACTAATCTGAAAGCAACAGCTCTGAATGTAGATCTGAAAATGATGTGAATAGAGATTAGCTTTGGTCATAATCTTGACAAGTTAAGATCAACAGGTTAATCACCAAGCTTAAGCTTTATGATTTCCTCGTCTGTCACTTGTCTGCTAAGAGGGTACACCTGATGGCATGACCATATGTGAAAGCTAAGAAGAAGACTTAGTGTAAAAACTATTACGCTGTTGCAGTTGGTAGAAAAACTAGTGTCTTTGCGGATTGGGATGCATGTTGCAAATTAGTAGATGGGTGTCGTTGGGCTTGTTATAAGGGATTCAACACTAAGAAAGAAGCAGACGTTTATTCTGTGTAATTATTGTGATTTGAATACCAGTATAAATGGCGTCGGCAGAGAGATAGAGGAGACAAAGTGTAGCCAATTCGTCAGACGCAGAGCCGAAGCTAGAGGATTGTTCTAAGAGTGATTCGCCAGTTTCATGAACCCAAATGTTAGTTTGTTCTGATATATCGGCGTCTACACCGACCTTAACCATTGCATATACTGGCATTGTTGGCTGTTGCTAAGACCATATCAATGGAAGTTGACTATAATCATGGATTCATGGGTTTTCATTGCCTAACCAATGGTTAAGAATATGGTCTTGGGGCCAAATTTTATTTTAGCCCCCTCAGACTAATTTTGAAGATAAAAATTAACAACATGTATTTTTTATATGTGGTCCTATAATGATGGTAACCATATATGTTTCATAAAATTAAGATGCATGTCACACGAAAACCCATATGCCCCTGCACAACCAAGCCTGCCAAAGATATCTATGAGGTTATGTTATCGCGGTTTTCAAGTCAAACACAGACAAGTGTTGTCTTTGAGTCAAACTTTCATGCGCTGTTCTACCTAGCAGTTGTAAAGTGAGCGTACGACCACTCACGTAGCGAAAAGTTAACACCAGTTAGCAATTATATTCAATTTCAATATTGCAATTTGCCGAAAAATTGTAATAAAACCAAACATTTGCGACAAGACATTTTGAGTTTAGTCATGCACATCACGACGTAGCTCTGGAAATACACACGCTACGAGGTTTCGATAGAGGCTAGGGAAGACGTGCCCAAACTTCCTAGCGTAATTTTCTGAGATAATCACGGCGTTGTTCGGTGCGCGACAATCAGTACGCGGTCGACTTGTTCACCTTGTACCACTCTTCTGAAACATTTCTAGGTTAAGTTGTACCCAATTGTACGCTCACAAATATCCAGTCTTCTGGCACCTTCTTCATGCAATGTTAGAATTTGTCCCTCGGTTAATTCGTTTCTTCTAGGCATCTCTCAGTCATTAATGTAAACAATAATCGGTTGGCTGACACCTACTAAGGTCATCCAATGTAAATAAATACTTTACATGTAAATTTTAGGCGCCGGTCTTTTGAAAAGTGTGCCGAAACACTGAAATAAGCCTGTCAATCAAGTATTTAAATCAGCAATATCAGGCGACAATATATGTAATTTATATGCAAATGAGGGGGCCGTTATATGTCTCAACAATGGAACGTTACTGCATTAGAAATCACACCGCCAAAGCAGTATCGAATGATACAATTTTGTCAAAAGAAAATTGATCACCATTCTTACATCATCAGTTGGTAGTGTTCCACCAGCTGTTTGTGTTTGTGTTTCATTGTTTTCTTCACTTACAAATACAACAGGATTTAACATTAGTATTTCTCTCAGGTTCAAGGCAAGTTCAGTTACAGTGTACATTTCTCTTATTTTATTTTTAGTTGTACTGAGGTAGAAGAGTGCCCTTGGACCTTTGGACTTCAGCACCTCTTTATGAAACAGAATCTAATTTGTTAACAATTCTTGTTTGTCATCAAGACCTTCTAGATGTGTTTCAATGTCATTTCCTGTTTTCCAAACTGTTGTTATCTAAGCTTGTTTGTTTGTTAAGTCTACTTTCATAGAATGTTTGTGTTGTTCTTTTTATTTTATTTTCCTTTCTGCTTTTCATATATTGCCTGTAACTTTTTGTCTTTCAGAATCTCTTTCCTTGTGCTGTACTTCCCTTTCTCTTTATCAAAGCTTTTTCTGGCTTTATTAAGCAAGTGTTCTTTCTCTTCTACAGATTTACTATCGATTCCATTCCTTTGTTTTATTGTTTGACCACTTTATTTGGGCTTTTTTGTCTTAGCAGCACGTTTAACATGGCAAAGTCTCGTTCAAAGACTGTATTGCTAGTTGGTACAGCACTGGCACTATGTTGCAGCGTAGGTGATGGGTTAGCATACTTCTCACCCTTGATGAGTTGGTCTTGATATTGCCTTTCAAGGATGAGAAGCATGCAACCACATAACATTTTTAGGCACTGCGTGGTCATTTGCTCTAGCTCAAGATTCACCTCTCGAAATAATTCCGTATAGATGATGTCCTTGTGAACTTCTACGTCAGCCCAAAGAAAGGTTTCTTCCAGGAGGGGACTTGCATATACACTCCACTTTTCCAATTTATCTCGCAAGATATCAAGGTATGGGTTTAAGTCAAGGACATATGTTGTACGCTCAATGAGACGCCAGTAGGGGCCTCTGATCACTTTGTCGATAATTCCTAGTGCACGTACACCAGCAGTAGGAATTGACGCCAAGATCTTCTGCCACCGGCTCCTCCATCTTAGAACAGAATGTTGAAGCGATTTCCACGATATGAGACCAGTTCTAACGTTTCATTTAAAGCTTGTAAAAATGATGAGAAGTAGTACGTTACCCCCGACTCCTCAGATCAGTCGGCGTGAAATGCTTTGACAGCAGTTCGTACCAGCCGAGCTGTTCCAGATTCAGATGTTTGAAACGCATACACCATACTTTGATCAGATGTAACCTTCTCAAATATCTTTATTGTTTTGTTACACTCTGCAGCAAAGTTGACGATTACGTGCAATTTTGCAATAAAAGTTCCCCATCTCAGATATTTGTGTTTTCAGACATGGTGGAAAAGAATTAAAATGTTGTTATAACTGATAGTTATAGTAAATGTCCGAGGACACGTACTATAACGAAGTTATACTGCGAATTTGGCGAGTTTTGTAGTTTTCAAGCGACTTCCTCCCTGGCAATGAACGCAGCAGCACGTTATGTAAATTACAATTGATGGGACTGTTTTACAACACGTTGTCATTTGCTTGAATTGAGAACACTGAGTTTAGCCAATTAAAAAAAGAACATTTTAGTTTAACAGGTGGTAGTATTATAATTAGGCGCGTGTGTATTCGGGTGTGGCAGCATTGCGTCTCGTAGTCAGACACCACATTACAGTCGAACCGTCGTCGAAGTGTTCGTTCCCTCGTCTCGTATTATGTCGCTCCAAAAGTCTGTAGTCAATTGGAATAGGGAATATTTTCTATCCCAGGTCGACGTAGATGATGCTGAAGATTTTAAGTTAACTGACATACAAAAAGAATTTCGGTTTCTACCTCCGCCTCCGGTTGACAACACCAAAGTGGAGGAATACCAGAAAGCATGTGTTCCACCAGCCACTCGCAAGGCGACACGATGGGGTGTTACTGTATGGAAAGAAGTGCAGGTAGGATCTACCCTACGTCTTTCTGAAAGCGGTTCCAGTGAGACTGTTGAATGTAACACTGCATCGAAGGATTTGATTGTTGAATCGACACCAGTTACAATAAATGTAGTCAAAGAGAACACGAAGATTCAAATTACATTTTGAATTGTGAATTGTATTTTCATTATGACTGGAATTAAATGCACTTCACCTGGTTTCGAGCTTCTTTGTTTTCATTGGTTGTGTACACCTGTCAGATTGTTTCTTTTTGTATTACCTCGTTAACATTGATATATTCCCAATTATTGAGAATAACTAAACTGCGGACTCTTTCTTTATTTGGGTTAACTTGGTGTGAACTCTTTCTTTGTTTGAGTTAACTTGTAGCGGCCTTTTTCTTTGTTGAAAGCAGTCCGATTAACTTGAATTTAATATTAATGAGTGAAAAGTGTACGGTAACAGAAAATGAGAGCATGGTTTGAACAATAGAGACGAGCCAAAAAGTTGTATAACTACAGGTAAAACGTCTTTCCTTATTTTCTGGGGTTGTTTGTTAAAGATAGGGTTATAGTGGGTCCCTGATCTGACATTGTGTTCTTTAGTGTCGCTATCAGAACGTTTGCTTCTTCAGAGCAACCAAGGCCAGCATCACCGATGTCACTCATAGTTTCTTTTAAGTTTTCCATTATACTAGCTGTGTCCTTTCCCGCCAGTTCTGACATCCCGATGGACATGGATTTGCCACTGGTAAGGGTAACCTGGACATTTTGGAACTCTCTGTGTTTTTTGTAGTCCCATCTCCATGTAGAGGTAGTCCCCATGTACCAGTCATATGATGGTCACCAGTGATCATGCTTTCAGTAACTTGCACTTGAGCCAAGTGCCTAGCTTCTACAAATAGTCTAGATTTAACTGCATTGGATGGTTCTTGTTAGTTCTCTTGTTAGTTCTCTTATCTTCTCCTTTTGTATCGTTATGCTTGTGTCTCTTCTTTTTATTTTCTTATTTAATTCTTTTGTTCACTTTTTTTCTCCTAGCCTCAATAAGTTTAGATTGCATTTGATCCACCTCTTCTGATTTTTCATCATATTTTTTCTTTTAATGCCCGTCTATTTCTGCTACGCACGCACACCTGTTAGGTGTTATGTAATCATAGGTGTGGTCTTTGCATCACCAGGAGAAGGTGTTGCGCCAAGGAGACATGCATTTATCTCCTAACTGCAATGGGAAACGCTTTGGTGGGAGCAACAGCTCTAGACAAGATGGAGATAGAGGAGGACAAGCCAGGTTTACAGCTAATGGTGTGGTAATTAACGAACTTTTGTGTTTTATGGCGATCAAAATGGACTCATTCACAACCGACGTTATGGTCAAGTTATGCTGTGACCACTTCAATGATGAAGAAGTCGAGTTTGCCAAAAAGACGTTGTTCGACTTATGTATACGTAGTAACGACCAATCTAGATTTAGAAAGCGACAGGGACCAAACAAACGATTAAATAATGTCCTGGACATTGTAAAACTAATACATGAAATAGAAGAAGAAGAACTTCCTTGTTTCGTCGCTAAAGATTTGTCGAAATTACCCCCGATTGATGTGGCTCATGTCGATATATATGTACTGATGGGGGATTTGAAATCTCTAAGACTTGAAATGAGCCAACTGAAAGAATTTGTCGCAAGACCAGAGACAAACGAATTAACAAGTGAAGTACAAGTCCTACGACAGGAAATTTGTGAACTAAGAAGTTGCTTAGAAAAGTCGCAGGAGAAACGTAGCACCGATGTGGAGATAGCTGACCAGACTGAGACCCCATTGGGCCAGAGTCCATTATCGAATGATGTTTCTATTACACGCCAGCCAGAATGCAACTTGGAAAAGTCATCCGTGAATCGTTCTAGGAACATTGATCAGACTAATGTGAGTTCATACGCGGATGTGGTTATAACGCAAGTACTGAATAAAGTCAACAAGATGACGCATAGAAGTAGTACTAATATTCAGTCTGAAAGTTATGGTGATGGTGGTGGTTTTACCACAGTAAGTCGCCGACGTAAAAGACGTCCCCAAGCCGCGATTGGTACTGCTAAAGTTGAAGACGACTGCTCAATTAAAGTGGTTCATGCTAGTCCTCCCTTTAAAGTGTTCGTCACTAGGTTAGTGCCGACAACAACCGCGGAAGATATTCAGCGATATGTCAACAGACATTGTCATTTATCCATTGAATGTGAACAGTTGAAAACTAAGTTTGACACATACTCTTCATTTGTTGTTGAAACAACGCGCGAGTTATCGGCTAAAGTGATAAACCCGGCATTGTAGCCTGGTGGAATTCTAATTCGCAAATTCTACTAACTTTTGATATGGCAGTGAACATAGTTTCATATAACTGTCGAGGTGTTAAATCGTCTGTTGACGCCATTCAAACGTTATGTGAAACTCAAGATATTATTTTGTTGCAGGAACATTGGCTTACAAAAGTTGAACTCGGTATACTCTCCAATATTCTCAAAGATTTTAACGCATGTGGGGTTTCTGCCATGGATGACGACCTTGGTATTCGGATTGGACGACCCTATGGGGAAGTAGCAATTATGTGGCGAAAGTCACTCGGACATAGTATCAAGTTAAAGTTATTAAATGACATTAGACTTATCGGGGTCGAACTAAACACTGAAGCTACAAATCTATTTATAATTTGTGCTTATTTACCTACATGTTCGAGAGATAACTATGATAATTATTTGAGTTGTTTAGCTAAAATCGATAGCATAATCCAGGATATGGGGACCGTTAATGTTATTGTCCTTGGGGATGTCAAGTCTAATTTAGAAACATTGTTTAGTGATGAACTTGAACAATGTTGCAAAGATAATAATCTGTTTATTTCCGATATTGATATACTTGGTAGAAATGAGAATAACTGTACGTTCTACAGTGAAGCTCATGGCAGTACAGGATGGCTAGACCACTGTCTGAGTACCCACTCAGTGCACAATGCAATTTCTAGTATCCATATTATGTACGACTTTATGTCTTCTGATCATTTTCCTCTTTGTGTTAGCATTGATATATCAGGGTTAATTCGTTTTGAACCCAATCATCATACAGGGAATAGCTATAACTCAAAACCAAACTGGCACACTGCGACATCTGAAAATTTGAGTTGTTATCAGAATTTGACAGGGCAGTTACTTGGTAAAATTGCAATTCCCAACCATTCACTTGCATGCCGTGATCCTCACTGTACTAATAGTGACCACCTGTCTGATTTGCATATGTTTTACTCGGGTATAGTTACAAATTTGAAGCAGGCTGCTGGCATAAGTACTCCGGCTACTAAGGCGAGAAACTTGAATGAAGTACCTGTTTGGAATGACCAAGTACGCGATATGCACAATAGTGCTCGGGACGCTTTCAAATTGTGGGTAGTTCATAGCAAACCGCGTTACGGTACCATATTTGATTTAATGCGTACATCTCGAGCCAAATTCAAATTAGTATTAAGGTATTGTACAAGAAATCAGGACAAAGCTAGGGCAGAGGCGATGGCTTATAATCTTACACATGGAGACACTCGTAAATTTTGGAACTCCGTTCGCACCTACACAGGTGGTGCTTGTCCACCGCCTACTATTGTAGGAGGTTACAATGGCCATACAAATATAGCCGAAATGTGGAAAACGCACTACGAGTCTTTACTTAATTCCGTTACATGTATTCAAAATAAGGAATTTGTACAGTCTGCTCTACTGGAAGTCAATTTTCATGATGAAATGATTGTCACTCCTAAAGAAATTAGAGACGCGATTTTTAAGTTAGAAAAGGGTAAAGCAATGGGAAAATATCTATGCGAATCCAATCCTTTACGTTTTATTTAGTTTGTGCTTCACTGCTTTTCGTTCACGGGTACCTTCCAGATAGCTTTATGCACGCAAAAATTGTACCTATTGTGAAAGACAAATCTAAAGATATTACGTCAGTTGATAATTATAGACCTGTTGCTATAGTTACGGCGGCGTCAAAGTTGCTCGAAATTTGTATTTTATCTCGCATTGGGCAGAGTATTGAGACAAGTGACTTTCAATTTGTTTTATAAGCTTGGCAAAGCTAGCATCAAAGGTAAACTTTTACAGTCTCTATATTCTATGTACAATCAAGTCAATGCGGCAGTGAAAACTCCACATGGTATTACTGACTTTTTCAAAATCAATGTAGGTGTACAATGATAGATAATGAAGCTAGAATGGTTTCTAATCTTGAACTTTGTATTTCTGATGTCAGGTCTTGGATGTCTGAAAATTTCTTGTGTTTGAATGTTGATAAGACTGAATTTGTTATTTTTTCTGCTACTTCGGGTGATATGTCCACTAGAGCGATTACAGAAATTACAGTGCTTCTTATAATCACATACTAGCATACGTATAATGCTGTTCATATCGTAAACACATAGTGATAGACCACGCCCATGAGCCCTGGAAAGTTCAGTGACGCAGTCTTTAACGACCTTTAGAATTACACATTTACATGGGCCATGACCAGTCATTCGTGTCAGCTTCATCGACCGTGTTAGGATCCTTCAATACAAATAACCTGTGTACTTGGCTGCAGTGTATCGTGGTGGAAACAACTACGTTATTTCAGTGAGGGACATCTAGCTTTAATACTACAGGTGAGTCCACTTTATGACGAGCACAGACAATTGCATCACTTATTTGAATCTTTGCTTCATGATAGTTATACTGATTTGTTAAATTGCACATTAAGACAGTGCCACTTTATTGACATTGGTTTCAAACTCACAATTTCTATTTACGCACCACCAGCAGCACTAACAACAACACATTCCAGTCACAAGAACGCGACGGAGCAGTGTTAAATCATGGGAGCAACCCTGGTCATTTTTGTATTCTTTTAGTATTGTGCATTATAGACACTTTATTTTCAGTTATCGTCTTGTGCTACTCTTCCCCATTGTTTCAACTGTGCTCTCAATTTCATTGAAGAGCTTTACCCAAAAGTGTATGATTATTTTCAGTAAATGGCCGAGGACTTGACATATAACTATCAGGTATATTGATTAGTCATGCCCACTATCTTATCTGGCAAACTGATGCACTAACATGCTTGACGTATAAACGTAACACTAAGCTTAAGGGCTGAAATTACCACCTGCTAATTGTCTATTGCTTTGAGGTGAACAATCTCACCTTGAATATAAATAGTGTTTTTCCACAATATACAATGTACTGACATTCAGTATGGAACGGATATACACTGCCCCATTCACCAGGTTCTCGATTAGAGATTGGTGTATCAGATCATTAGTTGCACAATATCTTGCAATTTTATATCGTTACTCAGAGTAGCTTTCGGAAGATTGCAGACTCGCCTTCAGTATGATAATGAGGCTCCAGTGTTCGTATTAGTGCCCTAATACTTGATGAATGTAAATTTTAGTCACTATCGGTCCATATCACTTGAAATGAGCTAAGCCAATCAATGAAGGTCGATGCGTTATAAATTAATACCTCGGCCATCGGTCAATGATATACAGATACAATGTAACAACAATAAAACAATATATATAATATATGTATGTATGTATGTATGTATGTATGTATGTATGTATGTATGTATGTACACACTCTGTATGCATATACACGTGTGAGAGTGTGTGTGCATGTGGTGTTTCAATGGAACACTCAACCTCAATTTGTAAAATGTTTGTAGCACCAGTAACAGTTAATAAGTTATGATTGTGAAATGGTGATGTGGGGGTTATGAAAAGAAATTGTGTCAAGGAGGGAGGGGGCTACGATAACATTTCAAGCCAGGTGGGGGGTCACTCAAATTTTGTGGATTTCCGAAGCAATTCCTCCGCCGCCGCCCCCCCCCCCCCCGTCGTAAATAATGACGGCGCCCTTAGGTGGTAAATTTGACATTGTTGATTGGAATCAAACCAAACATATTTTAGTGACAGCTGTGAGATCTTAGTAAAACCAGCTGACTATACTTTTGCTACAACTTACCTCAACTTTAATTTAACCTGTCAGTCTCTGGCCGTGATAGCATACACAGTTGTAGCCAAGCCATTGATATGCAACGGGGTGCATGAATATAGACAAAGGAATCTCCTAAGGTTAAAACTTGAGGTCAGACAGCCGAAATTTATGAACATGTTCAGTGGTAAAAGCACAATGGCGGTTAGCGAACTAATAAGTTACCTATTGTGACTTTAATTGACAATCGTCAAAGCCTTTGTAAATCACAAGGTTATATCCCCGCTGGGGGCTTAGCCGTATTCCGTCAGGCGAGATCGTATTATATCACGCGTTACTCTCCATAGCAACTACATGTCCCCGCTGCTTAATTATTTTTTATCCTTTTAAAAAGTGGACTCGGTTGAAAAGAAAGGGGACGCTCTCTCGTTCTACTTTCTTTCCTACAGAAACGAATGAAAATGACAATTCTTAGTATATGGAAGCTATTCTTGTCCTGTGACAATACACAGAACAAGGGAACTGTACGCACCATTCATTAGCTGAAGTATTGAAATATGTGAACCGTTCTCAACGATATATATAAAGCAATGCAATGTGCCTAGGACATATGCAGAAGTGATTCAAGATTCCAAAGCAGAGATTACATGCAAGGTGTCTAGAACGTGGCCTTCGGAACACAGTCTGTTGTCCTCATACGACTTGAATACCCTTGTTTACAACCATAGTCCGACCTATGGCACATATGCAATTGAAGACATTGAAGATATCGCAGTCCGAAGTCGGGAGCATTACTGAAGTCGTCAGAATAAGCAGGAAGACAAAATCCTAAATGGGCGGCATGTTTCCGCTACGTATTTTCCCAGTGCACAATAATTGCGTGTGCAAAGATAGACACTTTGTCAGACTGTACACAGTGGAATTCGATGCCTACGTACGTACACACGTATTTCTATATAAAGATCTTAAATAATGACATGAGAAAATTATATTTTTGTGGATCTGCCCCAACACCATCTATCTAATACCGTTTTTTTACACAGTGACAATTTGTAATTGAAATTGAAATTGAAAACGGATATAATTTCTTGGGTACGAACCAACTACCGTACATCATAACATGGTACACGGTAATATACCAAAATAGTTGCACTGCTGCGAGTGTCTGCATTCGGTCAATAGTTGTACACATTTGAAAACACCAAAATCATTAGACAGACGACAAAATAATGTATCACAGGGTACATATAACTGATTCCGTTTTGAAGTGACCTTTCCATTTGGTCAATTTCATAGGGTAAATACTCACAAATACTCAAATATTGTTGCTATTATCGACTAAAACACCTCTCTTAAGTATAATGTTCGCATAAAATAATGTCTTCCTTGGGATGTGAAGGAATTTTACCAGTTTATGTTAAGCTGAAAACAATCAGTTGTGGTAACTGGTAGAGTGGCAGTAGCCTCTGTTGGTCTTGGGTTTCCATACTCCATGGAGTTGGCCAACATATGGCCTTTACGCAAATTGGCTATTATCCACTTCAGTAACTTGTCCTATTGTTAATTTGTTTTTGCTAATGAGGCAAACATGGCATCTACGGTGAGGGCAAATTTACTATTTTTCCTGGCTATCCTTCTTATCCTTCCTGTGTAAAGCTAGAAAGCAAAAGGAAAAAAATGAACATTTAAATAATATTCTGTGCAGACGCTTTCAAAATTATCAGTTATGTCTCAATTGCAATCACCACACTTCATACTTGTTATACACCAGTTCTATTGTCTTGATCGAACATTGAATAATGGGATATTATCAAAAAATACTACAGTAGCATAGTTTTGCAAAAAAATATGCTATTTGTATATATCTTAAATAATATAAATAGAGAATGAAATCAAGGGTATCTGATATATAGCTACATTTGTATGTCAACCATTACCTCACACCAAATTGTTCTTCAAGGCAGTCATCCGTGGCTCTCACTTTTCATTGGTAGTCAGAATGACTACCAGTATCTAAAATTGGTAGTCCACAGAAGCAATTTGATAGTCACTATTGTATTTATTTATTGTATCATTTATATTCATTGACAAATAAACAGTCGATTACAAATGTCATTTTAAGGTCTCAATAATATTGGCCAAATAATGACTAACATGACAAACACATATCTTCGTCTGTTGTTGCCGGGTTTTGGAGTGGTTCGGGTGCAATCTTTTTAAGGTGTGCCAATGGTCACGCTGGTGCTGTGGTGTAGTATTGTAATGGGTTCTCCATTTTATGAATCTGCTGGTCCCAGAGTAGTTGTTGTGGTGGTGACAAATATAGTTTTGACTTTGTTACACTGTTCTTCAGCAAGTCCAATTTTTTTCGGTCAAAGTTTGGCGTGACAACATCCAGAATGCCTGATGGTGTTTGGACTTTACCATCACTGTCCTGTTTCAGGAGTTGCAATCCCTCAGTTGGTGGCCGTTCACATCCTTCTTCGCCACTCCACATTTTGGTTTGCATTAGTGCAATGCCCTTCTCTTTATAAAACCTGTAGAAAATTGGTGTTAGCATATGATTAATAAATACCCATTGTCAAATATGTACAGTGGTGAAATAGTGTCAACAATGATTCCGATGAACAAGGGGAATTAAACAAGTATCGAGTGATATTTTCACCATAAGTCCCCAAAAGAATGTTGGTCAGGATTGTTTTAAGTTATCCTATACTAACAATAACTTGACCAGTACTGAATTGAATAATTTTCTAATATTGTCTAGTGTCATGCATGAATAATTAACGTAAATTGCAGTAGTATTCAACTGTACCTGAATTGATGTGGTGTGGAATGGTTGTGAAGTTCTATTGTATATGGCGCTATCCATTCTTTGATATCAAAGACAGCTTTGATCTCTTTCACCATAGCCTCTTTTGTACTGGCAGTAGCACATAAATGTAGTAAACTCCTTCATTGTTTTAGCGTCATTTGTTCTCAGTTTTCTTGATACCAGACTAAATGTTTGGTCAATATCCCCATATGTGTGTCCTACCATGAGGAAGGTCACTACAAACTGAAAGAAAATAGCTAATTAGTAAGTTATAATAAAGCACAGTCAAATAATAATCAGAATATATGAATACCATGATGCATGCAATAAAGTACATGCAACACCATACAACAAAAGCAACATACATGAACATTTTGACTTGAATCTTATTTTTGATTTCCATGTCACAAAAAAAATTATACTCTATGGATTAAAGGTGGTAGCAGGCATAATATCTATAATACAGCTCAAAGATAAATACTGACAACAAAGCAGCTGTAAAGAAGGCTCAGCACAAAAGGAAAACAATCCATTTGCTTTAAATTACCATATAAAAATAACTGAATAGCACAAATCTTTTTGCAAAGTAATGATTGATTTTGAAAAAAAATGATAAATAATGATACTTAGCAGTAAATACTTCTCTGATGTAGCTGTAATGTATGGAGTAGGGCGCCTTTCAATGTTTGATTAATCATACTAAGTTATTCACTATCATGGGATTTCAGAAAACATAACAAAAATATGCACTTTCTGTAGAAAGTTATGCAGAAATGTTTGTTTGGTATAAATATTCAGCAAAAAATATTTCCAATTCACCACTTTCACGTATTCCATTTGTACCAAAAGTGCACAGAAACCAAAGAAAAACTGTTTTTTGTTTTCTCTTCTGCTGTTGTCAAGTTGTATGTAGATAGTTTCAGTGAGCCGCATCTCCAATGCCATTGAGTGTAAAATGTCAAGTAATATCGTCAATGATCACAAATTGGTGTCATGCGGCCACTGAGACATATCTACATACATATACAGCTGTGATCTGTACCACGGTTCAGTCTACATGTAATGTGGGTTCTCAGGAGGTATGTTCCAGCTCCCTGTTAATTAGGCAACAACCAAAATAACATTTACTACAATTCAGTAATTTCTGATACATTTCACAGTGCATTTGTCAATGATATATTAAAGGGCATAAGTCCAGACCTTATGGATTGTCTTAGTTACTTTAATTTCATATAGAAATATGTTATATTGTTCTATTTACTGAATTTTTGTGTGTACCTTTTTAAAGTTAAAATCTGAAATGGGCAAGTGTGTCAAAATGTGTTTAAACATAAATAGCTTCCCATATAAAACTAAAGTAACAACGAAAACACATTAAGTTCTATACTGCACCACATTTAACAATTTCACAAAAAGTTATGGTCAATCACTGCACCGTTTTAAAGTCATGTAATGATTTGTAAATTTATGCAATGATATTCTTAGATTTAGAAAGGGATATGAACTGCATTTAATTCTCACATCCTATGGTTTAAATGGTTCATACCTGACACATCTTAGACTTTAATTGATTTGTACAATTTCACATACTGATAGGAAGTTGTCAATTTTTGCTTCTTCCATACACCAGTGACCTTGCTCATATTGACAGATAAGCCAAGGCCACAGCCAAGAGTGCACCGGTGTACATGTAACATCTATTATTAAATGTTTGCTTGGGAATGGACTAATATTGGTTTGCAAATCATGAGCAATTTTCAAGGTTGATTTAATAAATTGAGGTATTGTTACTGTTGTGTGTATTGAATTAACAACATGGGATTAAATATTTCACAATAAAATCTGTACTCAAAAATGATATACCTACTCCCCATATTTTCGCCTAGCAAGTCTACTAGATTCAAGCTAAAATTGTGTTGACGTTTTCAAGTTACAATATAATGTACATGTAGCGTCATAGCTTTGTTGCTGCTGTTAACAAGTTTTGTGCCAGGGGTGATGTAACTTTACTGTTAGATTTTATCCACTGTTAACTTTGATCACCACATCTAATATTCGGCAAACCATAAATTACGAAACCATATTTCACAACTGTCTTATTATTTCATGACAAAAATTTTGATTTACACTTTCACATTTAACCACAAAAACATCCTTTTGAACCCCTACTAAAATGTGTTTTGAAAAACATATATTCTGAAGGTTTTTTATTAAAACAACTGATGCAGTTTAAGAGTTAAGTGAGTATAAAATGTAATATGAAAGTATTACCTTTGGCAGTGTCCATCCTGCAAAGTGTGGTAATGATGATTTATTTTGGTCCATTCCATCCAAAATTATGCTGGTTGTTTTTGTTGGGTCATCTCTTGCTTGGGCTGCCCGAGCGTAATAGTGTTCTCTCTCTCGCCTATTATGCTTCTATGGGTAGTTCTAATATTTGTTACTTTATCTTAATCTACATTTGGACCATAAGTACTCATTGGTTTACCAAAAATACATACTTTTACCTAGTAATATGAAATTCTGAATAAGCATATTTTTGTTTATCATTATCAATATTATTTTTTGTCCATATAACACTTATACTCCATCACCGTTATAGTTGTTCTCAAATATTATATTTCTAAAGATGTTATGTGAAGGATTATTAATAAATTCAGATTCTTTCCATGAATAATAATTTCATCAGAACCTGTGACTAGCATATCTTTTTCCATCGAATACATAGTAACAAGTTGGCATTGACATCCCTGTTGGGCAATATTTCGGGGTTTTTTTTCCGATTGAACACAAAGTGTAACATTAACTTTATGCACAATTACCATTATTATGGGATAGAAAGGTTGAATTGAAGAAATTGCCAAAATAATTCAGAGTAAATGTAAAACATTCCTTCAGTCACTGTTCTTAATCTAATGTAAAGTAATATACTGTACACTTTTATGAAATTACATGCCCATGGATACTTCCGAAATTATTTTCGTGATAGTATTTGAATTCTTGTAAGTTGCAAAACTAATGCTTGATGTAATGGTAAAGTATGCTGTCTTCCTCCCAACATTTCATGATAAATCATAATGTGATCTAACAAATTGAGTTTATGACTATGTTGATAAAAATTGTATATTTCCCTTACAAAACTACCATTATGAATCTTGAAATTCAAACTTGTCAAAACTAGACTGTTAAATATTATACGTGCTGCATTAGAACCCATGCGTGCCAAGGTAGGGCTCCTAATGCATCAAGATATGGTAATTGATTTATTACTTACTACTGTCCTTTCAAATGCTCTGTTCCTATTGCCACTAATTTTGCATTTCTTTCTGGATGCCATTCTTTACCAATCATATCCCTTAACATCACACACACATCACACTTGGTTGTATTAGTTTTCATCTAGAAGGAGAAGAAGAAAAAGCTACTTTAGTACAATTTAACCACAACAAATGTATTTCATCATTAATTGATATTATCGGTTATTTATCAAAACTTAAACAAGAGCCTTACACTACATCAAAGACAAGGTGTGAGAATATTTATGTACATCTGTAAGTAAGAAGACAATGTAGAGAACACTAACAAAGGTAAATAAGTGGGCAACTGTAAATACACATAAAGAATGGTGTTAATAATACGTGTATGTGGTCTTGACCTCACCAGAGCCACATCACCTCACTCATAAGTACATTGCATTTAGAGTTCTCCATTCAACTATCCAACCACTGTGACATCTTTTAATTTACCTCTGTATTCTAATGAACTGTATTATCTGTATTTACCTAGAAATGATTTAGTACAGTTATGGAAATTTGTTATAATTATCAATTCAACATACTAGAGAATGAAAAATGACATCTGAGCTTCTCTTTTTTTTTACGTTTGCAAAACTTTGTCACTTGAGGTACATCCATGTCTAACAGACAAACAGTACATATTAAATGTCTTCTCAGTATAGCAAACATACCTTTGGGATGACTTCATGAACTCATAAAATGTGCTCTGTTTTACTGATGTAGCTTTGCACCTTGTCTTATATTCTCTATAAACATCAGCCTTTGAAATACATGGAGGCATATGGATCTTTCCATCTTCCGGGCTTGCTTCTCCCATTTTTTGATGTGATATATCGGCTGATAAATCCAGTTGCATAGGATGACTTTGGTGATCCCATAAGCTTATGTTGGTTACCATGGTTGTTGTGTACACCATTCTTTATTTTACGTTTCAGTCTTGCGAATGTGCTTCTGGAAAGTCCCATGATTTTGTACCATGTGTACCTGATTAGCAAAGAAAGATATATTTACATACAATATCACCAATGGCATAGCACAACAGTATTTGCCTGTTGCTATGGGCACGGTCTTGTTGCTACTAGTAGTGGCATATTTGTAACTATACATATTTTGAGTCTTTATTCACTTGGGTACCCATCCCTGTTATGTTTGTAATATGAATAGTCATTCCACTGTTGCTAAGGGCGTAATGTCCCCACCAAATACCAAGCCAATCGGTCCTTTTGTTTTTGACTTTACATCATTTACATGACACACACACACACACACACACACACACACACACAGGCATTGTGTGTGTGTTAATGTCATTTCACCATGACTATAGCACTAGTGAACCTCAGTTTAGTTGTGCTAAAGAGAGAGTGGTGTTCACTAACTTATACTTGAAACTTTTACAAATATTTTTGATGGGTAATGTTTGAGTTGGACATGTTATTCGATTACAATGTAGACAGACATCTGATAGGGGTATACCTGACCTATGGTGTATACAGCAACATCACTTCACATGTATCATATATGCTCACTGCTTTGTAAGATACTAGCAGCTGTACAGTAAATGCATGAATCAGTTTTTGTAGCTGAACTATTTGTTCTCTACAGAAACAAAACAACCACACAAATCGCTGCACAGTCTAAAGTTTCAAAGTTTTTCATTCATTTAAGATGGTACTCAGCAATAAATTCATGTGCAGTACCAGTAACAGATCATACTCACGCACGCAAACCTTGGTCCCATGAATCCTAAATGGCAGTCCATTTATGCCCTCTTCTTTTTTGGACAAGTGGCAACTTCTGTAGTTTTCAAGCAACCAGACCTGCCGATTAGATACCCTGTGGCTCACTAGTGATAATGACATCATACTCACTGACCATTGTAAAACAGTTACTACGTGAACATTTGCAGTTCATTTCTGTTAACACCTTCCTTATGTCATCATTTACAAGGGATGCTCTATAAGTCTGTTTGAAACCTGAAATAAGAAAATTAGGTTAGTGTCTAGAACATTAAAATTAAAAAAAAGTCATACAGATTGATTTGAGTGCCAGTGATTTGGTCTAGATCTACTGAACCTATTTACAATGGTCGATTCCGGGTAACAGTTCTCACAGTGTTATCCGATGTTGAGAACTTTGTCCAGATGGAAATGGACATCAAAAGCTCCCTGGGATTCCTCAGCTATCCGGGCTAGCGCATGGGTAGCTGTCATCAGTGTCATGATTGACTGACTAGGCCCACCAAGTATACCTATGGCTCCTGTCACCGAGGCGGCACAAGAAGATCTGGGTGGATCGGTGACCTGTATGGGTCGCACCTCCGTAGCAGGGCTCCTACAGATGTCTGACAACCAGAGCTGCCAAACATCCACAGGAACTCTGTCCTCTGCACGGGGGATATGACTCCCAACAGGATTAACAGGACCCGCCAATGAATGAGGACAGCTGGAGATGATTGAGGCTGCAGAGTGAATGCAAGGGTGGCATCCATCCAACCTCCTTACACAGCTGCCCCCTAAATGCCGGGTACCAGTCACCTACCTCCGCAGATACTGGAAGGAAGGCCTGGCCAACCTTCAATAAGTAGTCAAGCAAGTTATTGGCAGGGCTCATCGAATCACCACCGACAATTCACCCGTGGAGCACTACAATGGCTTGGAGAGCACCCTGGCGTCAAAGTCGGCCTTGTGACCCCAGAGTGCCGTCGGGAGATGGTGCTTAAAAACATGCTATTTAAGCGTTTTTGTCTCCTTGCGACACTGGCACGAGCTGGCAACGATTTCACGTGGCCAGAAGAAGCAACACCGGAGCCCTCCAGACCGATGGCACCGAAGGGATCCCCTGGGTAGAAACGAGGTGTTTCCTCCTCTGGAGGGGCGGTTGGGACCGACAAGACCATCATTTTGGTCTAAATGTCTGTCCCAGCCCACTCCCCAGAGGTAGAGGTTGCACCCTGGCCTTCCCCTCGGAAAGATGGACCTTAGCGGTGAGAGGTGCTGGTGCTGCCTGTCGTCCTCTGCTTGGGTGCTTCAGCTTCCCAACTGTTGAGGTGGATACCTCTGCTTCCGCAGGGATGAAGGTGGACACAGCACCTGCCCTACAGCCTCCACTCCCCTGACTGGTCCCTTTTCCTTTCGACCGCCCTTTGGCAGTCTCCTGGAAAGGGACAGCCCGGGTCTGGGTTGCTGCAGGGGCTCGGCACCTCCTACGCTTTCGGAGCACAGAAAAATGCTGAAAAACAAGACCCAGAAGCTAGTTCTGTACAGCAATTTGAATTTTCCGCATTTGCATAGATTAGCCATAATCTTCTCTATATATAGGGCAGTTCTGTGTATAAACTGTTCCCAAGACAAGCTGTAGATGGATATGACGTTCAACCAGTTAACGAAGTATCTCAACGCAGTGAATAGGCTGCAAAGATAATATACTTTTCTATTTCATTTCATGTCATAGGATCCGATGCCTCATCAACCTACAGCGCCTCCAGATGGTGGCTATGGATGGGTGGTGGTTATTTCAGGAATGATAGTAATGGTTTTTAGCGGCAGCATATTTCACACCAGTGGGGTCTTTCTAGTAGAGTTTGTGGAATATTTTCAACATGGAGTTGAAAAAGCTGCATGGATTGGAGCATTTAGTGGAGCGATTTGCAATGCTTCGGGTAAATATTACACATTTCAAATTGGCTTAAGGGCAGGAATATGACAACTAACCTTAAAGACAATTTGATATACATGCAAATAAAATATTGACTGGGGTGATTTTTTGAGTTAAAGTTTTCTACAGAGGAATGGTTAACACTTGCTACTGACAGACCTCACACCTAGTACTCGCCGATCAGATGCAATGCACAGACGGTTCGATCACATACAGCTAACAGAAAATGATGTTGTTTTGGTGTTTCTCTCATAACCTGTCACTTTTTACACACCATCAGGAAACTCCTAATGCAAAACAAAAAATTACTTAGGTGCCTTGCACTGTGGGGATGTAGAAGTAGTCAAGTTGATTGTTGATTATCAGTTAGAAAATAAATAATGAAGCTTAAAATCATCAAGACTAGTCCTTGTGTAATGTTTTCATTAGAAACCGGTTTTACTGCACTGTAAAAAGAATATATAGCAATGCTTATCACTGTTTAATGTGAATGAGCAAGGAATCATGCATGCTGTGTTGTGTTGTGTTGTGTTGTGTTGTGTTGTGTTGTGTTGTGTTTCTGTTATTGTTAGTCTACAGTTGAAATACGTTTATCTTTGTGTCAGAAACGCAATGTCCCAGTAGTCAAACACCAAACCAATACCATTTTATCTGTAAATTAGTATACGTAGCCATATGCTCCACCAACTATACTAACAACACTGTAAGACGATTCATGGTGTGCATCAGTATAAACGGAGATAAAAACTACATTGGGTCATTGCCATGTGTTTGGGTGAATTAGTATATATGTGAATACATTACCATAGCTATGAATAATTTGCCACTACTTTGAATAAATTAGCAAGTATTTGAATACATTAAAATATATTAGGAGTTTCATGCGAATATTTTGACGCAAGCACAAACTTTTATTGTGTCAAATGAACTTCAAAACAGTGTGCTATTTTGCAGAAGTTGACTAAAAGTAATAAATCTTAGAATCATGAAAGAAAGTCTAATTTAAAATGGCTCTTTTCTAATTATTTAACTGTGACCACTATCAGTATAACTATACTTTAGACCTAATTGTGAGTATTTGTTGTCGTTTGTAATAAGTGCCACCACAAAAGTTATACCATCACGAAGTAAATGGCAGTCATTCTGTCATGTCACTCATATGTTCCTTTGTTCATGCCCGTTGGTCATCAATTTGATATTGCCTAATTGAATAGTTAAACCAAATGCAATTTTCGCCGGCATACATTCGCAGACGTCAAATTCTATTGCAATGATGAACTATAAATTAGGTGTTACCATTGTTAACTGAACACTAAACGAAAAATAAAAATAAATGGGAATGATTTCTTGTTAATCTAATCACAAGACAAAGACCAGTATACCCAGCAACGTAGGAAAATATGAGATAGTGTTTTCTTAACATAAAACAATTTTACTATCAATTATTTGATAGGTCCACTAGCGGCTGCGTTAACAAAGAAGCTAGGGACGCGTATTGTTGTGATGATTGGTGGTTTTCTTTGCTCACTTGGTATAATTCTGTCCGTATTTGCGCAGTCACTACAAGTGTTGTATTTTACCTTTGGAATACTGGTTGGTAAGTCTCCAATTTATAAGAATAGTCGGATAACTAACATTTCCCATCACACAGACACTTGGTCTCGTCAGAATTTCGATTTAGTTAGTTTGAAATTTTATTTTACTTTATTTTTTTTTGAGGAGAAATTTCTCCAAAGCTAAGACAAGATGTTCGTCGGTGAAGTACCCGAACACAATATGCAGACTGCACTGTTCAAAACAAAGACCTGGTTTCTCCAGAATGGGATCATAAAAAATGACCAGAGATACTTTGCAAAACAAAAAAGTACATGGATAAGTAAATTCTCACATATTTTACCTGTTATGAAAAAAATACATGTTTCGGGTCTGTAGTTTAAACTAGGGTCGATCGGGTTATCGGAAGCACCCGTTTTTTTTTTTATTTGGCCTAATAACGTATTTCGTAACGGCCACTTTTAACCACGTAGATATCTTGCTATTTATAAATACAACTATGTTTTCGATGTTTCTAATAAGCTTACCAATGTTTTAATTAATATAACGACTTTAGAGAGTATTATCAAATATCTCGTTTTTGCCGCTGTACGTCTCTAAAGGCCATTGATATCTCCCTACACATTGGCAAAAATACCATAAATTTCTATTTGTGCTATTTATTTCAGGTTTCGGATTAGGACTTCCTGTGGTAGCAAATGTCGTATTGATAAATAAATACTTTAATAAGAGGCATGCTATCGCCAATGGACTATTCTTTACCGGCGTCTCAATTGGGATTCTACTTTCCCCACCCCTTTTCCATATGCTAATTGAAATCTACGGGTGGAGGGGTGCCATGTTGATAATTGGTGCGATGAATGCGAATGTTATCGTATGTGGAGCACTGATGAAACCATACAAAAACGTCGAATTACAGAAAAATACGTCATTAAAGAAAGTGACTTTAACTGACAATAACTGCGTTAACGTTAGTTGTGCGAGTCACAATGATACGGAAGTCTCTGTACACTCCAGCAAGACTCGACCAGCTCATCAACAGCAAGATGCAACTCTCTCCGAAGAACAACCAAATTGTGATCTTGCTCATGAAGATACCCACAGTACATGTAGTTCAACTGATAAAAACATCGCTATTGTTGCCAAGTGTAAAAGAAGGCCACGCATGAAGCACAACATATACATTTTCATCTCTTTTATTGGTCTTCACCTTTTTGTAAGGAAGCCAAGCTTTTCATTCATATGTTTTGGACAGTTTCTAGAAGGATTCGGTAACGGTACAGCGCTTTCACATCTTATTGCCCGTGCTATCACCTCTGGTACATCAAAGTTCGACGCAACTCTATTACTGACACTTTTTGGATGTGGCGGATTGTTAGGGCGACTTCTCAATGGATTCATGATAAATCTAAAAATAATATCCCCTACACGACTTCTTGGTTTGGCAATAATTGTATACGGTCTTACTATCCTGGCCAATCCTTTGACGGATGTCTACGGCGTTTTGGCAACATTGGCTGCTGTACTAGGATTATCACAGGGAGTTTACCAAGCTCTAATACCAGTCAGTCTGAGGGAATGTGTTGGTGAGAAAGACGTTGGTATGGCGTTGGGGTTGGACTACTTTTGTATGGGTATTGGCTACCTGCTTGGTCCACCTTGTTCTGGTAAGCCAGCAAAAGATAAAGAATATTAGTTAGTGTGATTACATCAACAAGATACGCCTGTTCTTGCTAAATTTAGAATATATTCCAAATTCCTGAACATTTATTTAAAAGATGTTTCGAAATGCAAAGATGTTGAGTCTGTTTATTCATGTTTACTATGCTATTAGGTAGTAAGATTAGTCTATGCCATAAGGTTCTTGATTCCAATATAATTTGTAAGAATACATGATATATCATCATAAACACAAACGATACAGTACAGCCGAAGCTTTGTGCATCCAGCTCTTGCATCACAACATTGGGTATTACTCGAATCAATGTGAACTGTGATAAGTGCAATGCTACTGAGATTGTTTTGCTGAGACAAAAGCATGCATACATACATACATGCATACATACATACATACATGCATACATACATACATACATACATACATACATACATACATGCATGCATGCATGCATGCATGCATGCATACATACGCACGCACGCACGCGCACACACACACACATACATACATACATACATACATACATACAACAGGCATTGCAACAAAAGTTATGGAATTTGTAACTAATACTGTATATATGCAAAACCCACGTGCACATTGTATAACCAATGATTTACACACATACACGCATATATGGGAAGGGGAGTGTAGCTGTGTTTACTAATTTTTGACGTATTATTTTGAAAATATTTGTGTTGTGAGTATTAGAAAGAATGGAGAACCTTTCTGATATTGAAATCAGAGCTGATATATTCGGAAAGTATCGATTTAATAGCCGGCACAGTGTGAATATGAACTCTAATAATGTACTTGTTGTGGATGTAAGATAATAGTTTTATTTTGTCCATCAGTAGTATTTCGAAAAACGTCTTGAGATAAAATGTCCAATGAAGTGATAGATATCTGACGTTTCAGATTAACCCTTCTATGAGCTAAAGCCTAACATTACTGAAAGTGTAGGAAATCTAGAATGTTAAGGAAATTTCAAGGACAGAATTCTGGTGGGTAGGTTAGTGTCATATTTCAGGGGGAGGGGACGGGGTATACGCAAGCTTTCTTAGCTAATAAAGTGAAACTAAGGAAACACAATTCTTATCTGGAGACTGTAAACACTTACAATCCTTATATGAAGACTAAACCAATACAATACTTATATGAAGACTAAACACTTACAATTCTTATATGAAGACATAAACACTTACAATTCGTATATGAAGACTAAACACTTACAATTCTTATATGAAGACTAAACACTTACAATTCTTATATGAAGACTAAACACTTACAATTCTTATATGAAGACTTGACACTTATAATTCTTATATGAAGACTATAAAAGTTTCACACATTGAATGTAGAACAGAAACGGACTAAGTTATAACAGTTGTGAGTCTTATACTTCAAAAATTACCTTCATCGATTTAACCGATGAAACACATTATTATAAAGTCATTCACATATCTCACAGTATGATATGTCTCACATAAATACTGTTTCTCTACTTTGTTTGACACATTACAGGTTGGCTGTTTGACGTCACTGGTAACTACACTTTGGCTTTCTTCGTGACTGGCGCAATGGTTATTATAGGTGGCATACTTATAGTGTTTTCACCGTATGTCGGATCGTGTAATGTCAAACGTTGCAAGAAATATAAATACAACATGCGTGATTCAACAGTTGAGTTGGCGGTGGTGGATTCTGTGTCAACAGTCTCCGTGGACACAACAAGATGAAATGAATAAATGTCAATCGAGATTACACACACGATTACAGACAGTATATTCAACTTGAGATATATATCTTTTTATCAGTTATTTTCAGTAGATATGCATGGTGATATTATATACGTTGATATAGGTTTATTGGTGGACATAGGTTAGTGTTCACAGCCGAAATTAATGCTAATGTCGGATACGTATGTGCTTGCCTTCGGCTGGGGTATTATCAGGATAATGGCCATGATCACAATCCCTTGAGCAGGGAACAAATCGGGATATTGCCCTTGCTACCACATGTTTGTATTTAAATAAAAAACCAAAGCTTGTTAGCAATGAAATCTACATATTATAACAAACTTTAGCATATAAAAATACGGATTTCAGATTTTTACAAGATAACAGTGATATGCTTTGTCCATCCTGGCACAGAACACATCGTTCTTAAAGTGGGTTTGCAAAAGCCTTCGTATATAGATATAAGCGACAGTTATTTTATCACAAGTAGAAACTATTACCTTGTCCAAACATTTCATCTAGATATGATTGAGTTTTTCAGTGAAGTGAATGTTTTCACCAGGTGTTAAACTGGCTATATGGATGAGCATTTGGTATTTATTTCCGATTGTTTAATTTAGTAAACAGTATTATCATGGCTTCCTACTTGACAAATCAATGGGACAGACAATTGACAAAGTCTGTTTGTAACTCAATACATATGCAAAAAACTAAAAAAAGTTAAGTTTATTGTAGGTACAATGACAAAGAATTTACATATTTGTCGGTCTTTTGCAATTCATTCAGTTACAGACAAAGACTTAGTATATGTTGTTTCACAGTGAGTAACACGCCATGATAAAAAAAAATATTATCTAAAATAAATACCAATCCTAATCCACATATGGCCACTTGGCATCACGTGTTTATGCCAAGGACATCGGATTGGATAACCTGATCGTATGCATAACATGAGATGAAAACATTCGGTCCACTGAAAAAATCAATCGAGTTTAGACAATATATTTGGACAGGGTAATATTCCTACCTATGATAAAATGACCTTCATTTATGTTATGAAACCAAGCTGATGAATGTCTATGGATTTTTCGTACAGATGTTACTGAAAAATATTTACAAAATGCAAAATACACACGTTTATACACGAATTAATAATCTAGTTATCACGTCATATTCCGAGCAATATTATATCCGAACACCATTGAATGTATAGGACAAGGCGGCTCATGATCACGTACACACCGGAACTTTCCCTTTCTGTACATGTATGTATCATTTTTTAGCATCACTTATACACCATAAATTATATGGACATTCCTTCAAGTGGTCATATGGATGAGGCTTGGGAACTGATTTTTTATTTTTTATTTATAAATCAATTTTATCATGGCTTCCTACGTGAGAAATCACTGTGAAACTACATTGACAAAGTCTGTGTTTTTAACTCAGTACATTGCAAAATCTAAAGCTAAAGAAAAAAAGGTGTGTGAGAGGTTTGTCATTCTATGTTTCAAAATTTATTGAGTTACAAACAAGGATTTGACATATGTAGTTTCACGTTGAGTTTTCAAGTTGGAAGCCATGATAAAATAGAAATTAAAAATCCGAAATAAATACCCAGAATAAAAACTAGGTGTGTGACCATTTTTTTCTGGTATGCTGATCTAGAGCTATAGGAAAGGTTGGTCCTCAATAAAAGAATGATCCCATGTAATTGGCATGGCTGTGCATTGACAAAACAACACTGATATGAGAACATGAGATAATTTCCCCCAAAATTGATGATCTGCAATAAATAGCTAAAATAATTTCCACTTTTTCCAGGCTGCAAATGGAAAAATAAAATTATGTATTTAAGCTTATTCCGATTGGGAATTTATTGCAGTATTGTAGTATCAATTCGTTTTTGAATAAATAAAAATAATGGTAAGTTGTTAGACAAGTAAACTTTCAAACGCCGCCAATGTTGTTCAAGTTCCACTTTTCATGTTTACTTTCTGGTCGTTGTTTTTATAAGTTATAACAGGTAAACTGTAAAAATGTTTGAACTGTATCATTTAAAATCGTTGCTCTGAGAAGTCACTATGGTTGAAAGAAAATCAAACATTTTGTCCACATGTCAGTATACAACAGTGCCCTCTATCATGTCTATATCAGACTGGCATTTGAGGAAATAGCGAACAACTATTAAACATAAGATGGCGCCGTCCTATGAATAGACGCTTACTAATCTTTCATATATTCTTGACTCAATTGATGCGATGGGTAGGAATTGATAGGTATATCATTAACATAATAATCTACATTGTTAATGTACCAGACCGTGGCTATGATTATTTCGACATAACTACTACTCGGAGATACAACGCCCGACTTCTCTGTTAGCTGTTGACAGCTGAGCGATCGTCTTCGATGCGTTGATTCGGTTCGTTGTTTACCTCCCGTTTAAAAGCCCACCACAGCAGAGCATAACAAATGGAGACTATCCAACGATTAGCACGCTCTCTTAGAAGTGCTAGAACAGTAGAATTGCCCGAAGGTAAGTCAATTTCTGGGAGGGGATGGGCACATATTAATGTAGAAGTTAGAACAGTGAACCGCCTGTGTTTGTCGCTGTCGTTAGCCCCTTTTCTTGAAGAAGGAGAAAGTCCGGTCTCGATTCTCACTAGCCCATTTTCGGCGCTGACTGACTCCAATGACTGTTGTCTTGAGTGGATACGATATATAGATAACGGAGAAACATAAGAGCTACGTAGACGGAATTTCTTCTCTAGTCACAGACCACTGTCTATGCTCTAGACAAGGGCAACGGGTAGTCTGACAGGTCCTGTCGTTGGCCAGCTTATTCACAGACACCTTGTCTGTGGCTTATGTAACAACTCCCTACCAACATTCGAAGAGGTATTACATAAGGGGTATACCATGCACCATTCGCTGGGAGGGGGGAGGGGGCAGGTCGCTGGCCAATAGTAGGCGGGGGGGGGGGTATACTGGCCAACTCAAGTCAGGAAAAAACAAAACATTTGTTTCGAGGATATGTGACCAAAAAAAAATTGTTGTGCTGCAAGTGCAGAAAGTATGAAGTAGCTACAAATGTCGAATTCCAAATACATGTGTTTCTGCATGGCGCCTCAGCCTATGATGGCAGCACCAAAAGTTTTAAAAGTTGCTCGTCAATTTTAAATGGTATGGCATGCAACAATCATATACAATGTACTCTTGATGTTAATTTTCTGAATTCAAATTTTCATTATGATCAGGAAAAGGTTTTGTTATCACTTTGAGTTTGACATGTTAAAATAACACCAGATAGCACTCTTTTAGTTAAAAAAATTCTACCCCCCCCCACACACACACACTGCTCCCTTGTATATTGATTCAAATTTTACTTTGTATTATTAATTATTACTTCGACATGTTAAAATAGCATCAGAAAGCATTTTTTTAGTCCTTGAATTTACATCCTTGACATAAATGTACATCTCGTCAGCATCATCAGTGGTGTATTTTAATGGGCTGTTGTTATTGAG
Organism: Glandiceps talaboti; assembly: GCF_964340395.1. Classification (NCBI taxonomy): domain Eukaryota; kingdom Metazoa; phylum Hemichordata; class Enteropneusta; family Spengelidae; genus Glandiceps; species Glandiceps talaboti. The sequence goes on from NC_135551.1 coordinate 9,285,033, forward strand.
ACAACAGCAAATGTTTGGGATTCACCCCAAGAATATTTGATTGCGAGTAGGAATTTTCATCTGTAACTAAGAACCTAAAGTCTATGACCAGTCATGCTTGCAGTAGATTTGTTATTTCCCTTACTGTACACACAGAATGGTTGTGTAAGAAAGTTCAATATGATTATGCCAATTTGACAATCATGTACAGAATACGCTAAGTTTTGCATGTCGAGTAGTCATGAAGATATTTTAAAAAAAAAATTGTTTCCATATCACCCACAGATAACACGGCTGCTGCCTTTGTCTTGATGCCGATGGTCATTGCCAATCAACACAGGTAATTCTTACAAGAAATTGTTAACGTAGAATCCTCAATGTCTTCTCAACATCCCAGCAAAGATACCATATTACTATATGTATAAAGCGAATAATACAAACTTAAAGCTGTAGTGCATTATTTACCATCTTTTACACACACTCGAGCATCTTCAAATGCAAAATATACTTCATGTTATAGAGGTGTTCAGAACAGTTGGGATGTAGACAAGTACAGCAGAAATACTGAACTTCTGAAGCGTCACCGAAAGAGACACTTTATATTCCCCAAGAAAAATTTAGATAGATAAGAAACAGGCTTCCTACAGACCACTGATTACAAATATAAACAATACCATGTACCATCCGAACCCAACAGATTTTGACACATACAAATTGATGACAGTAAGAATTTTAGTCTGCATGCATGGTTCCCTGTGGTGACATGTGTGTATGCATACAGTATTTGCTTTTTGGCAGGAGTGTGGTATTGTTTGTATTTGGAACATAAAATGAGTATGATGTGTACAGTCTTTTGTTGGCCATTCAATTTTTCTGCTTTACTGGTCACAGTGGTGTTAATTATCATTACAAGTAGGAAGGTAAACAATTGAAGCCCCTAAAATACTCAAGTCAATGTGTAATCTTAGTGCTGAGCTGTCTCCACTGCACTGTTGAGGAATAAAAGGTTTATCACTTTTCAATGTGATTACTAGGTAAATGATCCTATTGTGTGTGTGATGTCTCTGTTATCATTAGTCTAGAGTTGAAATGTATCTATCGGTATGTAAAAAAACATCATCTGCCATGACTGTAACATAAAGGTAACCCCATTTGCACTGTAAATTAGTTAGGTTCACATTCCTAATGGATGAAGTGTATTCATTTGGGGGTGATTTTAGTACAAGATATTTCTAGAATTATTTAATACTGTCATAATACATTCTATTAAATAATTCAAATGGGATAAGTACAGTATACATTTGTACATGTGTACATGTACAGTAGACACATTGTTGTGTAGTTTTGTATATATAGACACATTGTTGTGTACATGTAGTTTTCTATATATTATTGGGAGTGATTATGTAATAAAATATTGAAAAATTCTGTGATAAAACAGTGAAGGGTTTACAATTATGAATATTAATGTTACCATAAATTCATAATAGATGTAGTGATTTATAGTTGATATTGTCATTGTTCCACAGGTCTGTTTCTGAACTCCTGGCCAACTCCTCCTTTGATGTTAATTTTCCATTTGGAAGAGCCCAGAGAAATTTACTACACATTGCTGCCAAGTGAGTACCCTGTGACATTGAAAAAAATACATTTGTACTTTGTTTTGCAATGGGGGTGTGAAAATGTATGTTCTTGTTTCACAATCATGTACATGAATTACCAATATTTTTCATAATCCATGACCCATTAAACTTCAATTATTGATAACAGTTTGATACATTTTCAATTTCACTCACTCATTCATTCATTTGTATAAGTGCAGTCATGATAAATTTGTAACTTCTGTACTTTTTAGTCATGCAACATTTCATTTCAATTTAATTTTTAAATTCTCACACTTAAGTCTTGTTATCTGAAATAGCATAGGCGTGTCACAAAAACATTAATCCGTCAATTTCTTATATTAGCTGACACCATAACTTCCTCTCAATGTGCTACACATCATGTATTACTTACATGTAAGTGCATGTGAGAATAAAATTGGCCTTGTTGTTCTATTTTGACCCTCTAGCATAAGATAAGATGATAATATTACAGGTACTGGAATTGAAAAGTTTGAGGATATTACCTCATAGTAGAATGTTATTCCTAAAAATGTTGACTTTTCAGTATGTGTATTTGAACTGTGAACATTTTTATTTTACCACGTTTCCTATGCCATTTCACCATGTTTTCTTAGATATGTATTTGTGAATCTCATGAAAGTAGAAAAATCATTCATACTGACAAAAATCAACTATAATTATAGTAAACTCGTTTTCATATATTCTGTGTAGCTGTGGTTCCTATGAATGTATGAGTATTTTGTTGAAGAAGAGTGCTGATGTAAACTACCAAGACATGTCTGGATGTACTGCGCTACACCTAGCTGCAAGGAATGGGTAATTCAAATTATTCAACACATAACGTGTGTGTGTGTGTGTGTGTGTGTGTGTGTGTGTGTGTGTGTGTGTGTGTGTGTGTGTGTGTGTGTGTGTGTAATTATATATTATATATACTGTAATTCCTTGGGTTAGCGCCCTCACACGGGCAAGTGCCCAGTGTGTTTGTTAAAGTCAATGTCTATTTTTAGAATAGTTCTGGTTGAGCACCCACCCCCCACCCTCCCGACCATGTATTTGTTCATTTGTTCATCAAAGAAGACTGGCAAATTGTTCACGATCTAGGTAGCTTACCCATTGAATAAGATTGGATGAGATAATGGTGAATGTGTGAGTTTATTATTATAATAATAAAAAGGACGTAAATGCTATCAATGATATCATGGTGAATAATACAAGATTTTTGTTCATGTATTATATTCATACATACATACATACATACATACATACATACATACATACATACATACATACATACAAATGTAACACAATATTAAGCAAGATACTGAGGAGTTGTTTCATAGTATTTCACACTGATTACAACTGTTGTGTGAAACTGTGTAACGACCCCTCAGTATCTTGTTTAACATTGTGTTATTTATACCGCTCTACAATAACAGCTTATGTAACATGTTTCTAATTTATGTTTTTTTGTCATTACAGACAAAAGAAATGTATTGCTAAACTACTTGAATACAAAGCTGATGTCAATATTAGAAACAATGAAGGTTTAACAACTGTAAGTTTTCACTAAATTATAACTATTATTAAGAGTGATTGATCCTCTTTCTACTAGCTGAAGGGGGGGGGATTGTTTGTACACAAAAAAGGACAAGTTGTGAAAAACAGGATTAAACATGGATAATTATTAGATTGGAATTATGTTGCAAATGTCTGATCAGTGTTGCTTTAAAATACATGTATTTTGTGACATCAGAGCAAAGTACTATATTCTGTGCAGAAAACAAAACATCTCACTATTTTGTAGACTATAAAATGTCCATAAATGTGAACTTCTAGACATACATGTAGCTCAATACAATTAAGATACATTCTATACATGTATGCATACATTAAATGTATCATAAATTTATTTGAATCAGTTTGTTCACATGAATGCCAGAGAGGGTTGTTACAGTGAAAAGTGTATAAAGGTGAACAGTTGCTGTCTGAGTTTAATAAGAAATAATTTTTTTTAGATAGAGACCATTTTTTTCTTGGAAATCACCACATTCCAAGGGAAGAAGTTTTAGTAGAAGGATACCAACATTTGCAGGGAAACAAGCTGTTTGCGACAGCATAGATTGGATGGGAATTTGCCCATATTTGTAAATTGATGAATTCTATTTTTCAGATTCATTGGTTAGCTGTGAACGGTAGAACTGAACTGTTGCATGACTTGTTACAACATGTCACAGATGTAGATGTAGAGGTGGGTAAAATGTTTTGATTGGTTGTTTGGATCACATGACTATCATATGATTGGTCTTATTGGTTGAATGGTTGTCATGGTGTACAATGCATGTGATTGGATGGGTTGATATTCATCACATGGAACCATCTTCATTCATGTGTTCCTTTGTGTTTTCCATGACACATTTTGAGTGAGTTCTTAAGAATACATCTTTTACCAGAAAATTATTTACCTTTCTGTGAACAAAATTATCACAGTGACAAATTTATCACATCAAAACAAAATTGAATTTATATTCAATATGTCTTTGTGAATTTAGTTTGTATAGCACAAGATGCCGGAATTTCAAAAACACATACATAATTAGTTATAATAATATATTTAATGATTATCACATTGTAAACATTTTCTCACAGGATGGTCAAGGTCAAACAGCTCTCCATGTGGCTTGTCAGAATGGACATAAAAGTGTAAGTCGTTGAACTTCATGGTTTTAAGTGACGTAATCTGAATATATATTTTAATCTTTTGTTTGTAAGTGGATGTTGTCAAAACTGCTGACGTACAGCATGTACTAATAACACAATGTAGAGTGATGTACATGTAGTATAACATTGATGGTGATGCATGCCACGAGTACTCATGTAATGGGGTAGGATAAACCATATGTGCTTGGTGCAAATACATAAAATTGCCTGCGGTGTGCATAGAGCTAGCTTGCCTACACACATGTACCTTAGTGTTGTGCGCCCTCCACGGTTGTAAGCTTTGCCCAACATACAGGACTGAGGTAGCCAAGAGTCTCAACTTCGTTTGAAAATGCCGTTCTCCAAAACTTAAATACAGTATGCCGATAAGCCAGTATGTCAAGTCAATACAGGCAAGGAAGTATATTTCCATGATACAGGCAAGTCTCTGGGCTAGGACAAGGGTCCACGCTACCAACATATTTAGCCTGTACTGTGTGCATATGGTACATTTATCATAACATGCATAACGTGGGAGTAAATGAATGATCACATTCAAACTCTTGATAGTACATGTAGATAACATTATTTCATCTCTTCACACCATTATTTTATTTCTGTATCACCTCCTGAGACCACTGTTTGATTTCAGTTCATATATTTCATTTCTTCACAGACTGTAGTATGTTTGTTAGATAGTGGAGCTGATGTGAACAGACCCAATATATCAGGAGCTACACCATTGTTCTTTGCTTGCAGGTAAGTAACTAAACCATTGAGTGTAGAACCATACATGCGTATTACCCGGTACCAATATTATAATATAATGTAATATAGTATTTTGTGGTTGTCGGTGGTCGAGTTGTTAAACCACCTACCTCTTATCACTGCAGTCAGGGTTCAAACCCAGAATGGGTTTGATTAAATTTACCACGTTGTAAGTAGTTAGTAAGAAGAGTGTTGGTCAGTTTGACTCTACCGAAGAACTCAGGTTTTTCTCAGGTACTCCAGCTTGTTGAATGATATATTAAATAAATAAATAAATAAATAAATAAATAAATAACAGAACTGTACAATTTGTGAGTGCTGGTATATCTATGTCAATGCTAGTGGTACATGTAGCGGTAGAAAAACAAAGCAAGTACAAGTTCAATGTGCTGAGTACCATACAGTACTCTTGGCACTCATGTCATGGAGTCTTTTATCATTATGTGTGTTTATCTGAAACAGCACTCTTTGTAAAATAGAATTAGCATGTTGTCGGTGGTCGAGTGGGTAAACCATGTGCCTGTTACCATTGTAGTCAAGGTTGAAACCCATTCTTGGTTTGATTAAATTTCTCACACTCTAAGTAAGAAGAGACTCAATCGAGTGGCACAGGTTTTTCCCTGGGTACTCCAGTTTCCTCCTGTACTAACACACTGTTATTGGGCAATGCCTGTTGGAACTTGGATGGTATATAAATAATTGTAATAAACATAAATAATAAATAACTTGGAGTCTGCAATCAAGCGATTTAATGATCATCCATCTCTAAAGTTATGTGTTAATAATTTGATTGTTATCAGCCATGGACAGCGAGATACAGCACAAATATTGTTATCAAGGGGAGCCAAGTACTTACCAGATAATAATGGACTTACACCACTGGATATATGTACACAGGTAAAATAACAAATTAAAAACACTCCAATGAGAATATCTCCTCTTCTTGTATCTTATACTAGTATTACTACCTATTGTTTTCCCGTTTGGGGATTATGATGTCATAGAGTGGAGCGTTTCATCTCAGTTACAGATGTTATATAGTAAGCGATGGCAAACAGTAGTAATTCTGACTTTGATACTCTTCAGAGAGTGATAAATCTTCTTTCAATGACAGCTTTACTGTGGAAATACAGTGGTATGTTACTATATCATAAGTTAGCAAGTAATTAAGAATGTACCATCTGTGTAGACAGACACACACTTCATGCAGTGTATGTTAATGTGCAAAATAATTTCTCAACTCATGACAAACTTAGTTTCTCTGGTTCTATTTCCATACAGGGTGGTTACAGTGAAACTTGTGAAATACTACTTCAATATATTCCTAGGTTATTTGATGCAGTCATTCAGATGGCTATAAATGAAAAACTTAGAGAAAGTACAGTGAGTATGTTTAAATCAATCAATTATACAATTTACTTTCAAATATTTAGTTTTTAGTATCATTACAATTATGATAGTTCTAAGGATTTGTTGATCTTTTAGACTACTTTGTAAATCTGTGTTTGTTGTAAATGCTTCCGATTACCATACTGAGCCAGGCTTCGTACAATTATTATAGTTTGGAGACAAATTGATTATAAAGGCTACTATGACAATGGCCTTAGCAATGGCAACTACATGTAATTTACGTCATAGTAACAAAATGAAATTGATTATATTTAGTTAATTATGCTGTATCCCATTGTGTTAATTTTATTTGTTGTTTTTTCACTTATAGTTGTACAAGGTTTTGGAATATTTGAGTCAGGCAAGTGAAGGTCAACATAATAGAATTATGATCAGCTTAGGGGAGCTGGCCACCTCAGCTGGACACAAGTTACTCAGGTTTGTTTATTCAGTCTCAATATTTTCATATTGTGCCACACTTTAGTAAGATTAACTAAATGCGATATGGTCTTCACTGTTTCTTTCACTGAACACCAAGATGAGATCATTTTATCACAAATATTGAATATACAATTATACTAGATGAAGAAACGTGGGGATTCAAAACTTCCATTGTTGTATATGCAATGGCAATATAGAGGGCTTTGCATACACAAAATTCAATCAAAGAAGATTGTGGATCCCCATGCAAGTCTATGTAGGAATATGGTGCCTTCAATTTAAGTAAAGTTTTATGTAGTAACTGATAGAATTGCATTTACATTTGCATTTACAGATGTTTTTCTCTGTCCTATTTCCATTGTAGTGTGTCTAGCAATTTCAACACGCAGGTGAATAGTTTTCTAAGATGTGTACGGATGCTATGTAGACTGTACAAAATGGTGCCATTACCTCACAAGGCCTTGGCATCTCACAAGTCCGTGGCTCCCTACAAGGCCCCAAAACCACACAACTCAGCATCACCATTCAAGGTAATGAAAAACAGTGATATGTATTGTATATATTGATTTCTGTAAAGTAGTGTCTGAAAATGTCATATGAAAATGCCAGTTATCAGAAAAACAAAAGATTACATAGTTTGGCCTCTTGGAGTGCTGTTCGCAAGCAGCTTTATGACGAAAACCCATAGCCATGATAGTTGAATAACGTGGAACCAAACCATCAATGTCTTATGGCAGAAGCAATGGCATTCTCAACCAATCAAAATATTGAACTTTGTTTCAGATCAAAGAATTGTCAGAAACATTCTTGTTTTGTTGACACAGATTGCTTCATGCACTGCCAAGTGAATTAGCTCCCAATATTCCTTGTCTAGGGCGCCCTCGTATGAGAGCGCTTTTAAAAAATAGGTGAAAGGTGGGCAACAGAAATCTAGTGCATTGTCTGATGGAAGAATACATAAATGTACAAAATTTTATTGTATAATGTAACATACTGACATAAACAGTGGTGAGACAAGTTTTTAATCCTCTTTATACCAAGGGGGTATATGTTTGTACACAGAAATCTACACATTGGAAGAAACAGGATTAATCTGTTCTCGCTGGCGTAACACAGATACAGAGCGACATAATTTAATGTAACAACACCACAAAATCACAGCTGTAGAACATGTACAAGTTACGACATCTTTTCTCTCCTGTTTAGCCTCTTGAGTTACTGTGGAATTCGCTGGAGGAATGGCTGTATCTGATTGGCTCTGAGTTGAAAAGAGCAGAACAGGCTAAGGCCCAAGCATCTGAAGTTGCCAAGTCTGTGGTCGATGGTGCCTTGGAAGCTGCATTAGATAAACTAGCTACAGATAAAGAACACAGGGTAAGAACACTCCGAAGACACTTGAGTAATGAAAGCAGTAAAAGTGAACAAACAATATCTGCAGGGGTTTCCCCTAGTGATGATGATATAGTGTCCTTTTTGATGTCACACAGTCCCGAAGATGATCAGAAAATGTATCCAAGTGTAGTTGATAAGAGTTCCGAAACATCAGTGTCTGATGAAGCTACTGACGTGGCAACAGTTACCAAGGCAACACGTCAAGAAGTTCCGTGTCCTAGAAACCAGTTAAAGCCACACAGTGGTGAAGTAATGATGACGCAAGCACTTAGTTCACAAGGTATTATTGTGCCACACGCTATATTAAGAAACATGAGTGACAGTATCCGATCGCAGGCTTCAGAACATCCATCATCGTTCATATCTGGTCTGATGTCAACATCAGGACTTGAAACGCTGACTGAAGGTGATGAGAGTGCTGTACATGGTCCATCATCAGCTGTTCATGAAAGGAGAAATAATTTACTGACCGAGAGTGATAAACAGAACGATAACATGCACAGTGCACATGACATGGTGTGTGCCACAGCTGACAGACTGTGCGCTGTAACGCAAGCTTTCTATATGTGCTGCTCATGCCAGTCCAAAGAAAGGTTAGTGTACAAACAAGATGACTTAGGCCAAATAAAAAAAGTTGTTTGGTTCCGGTTACCCGACCTCCACCTAGTTTTTCACGCCGACCCTAAACTGTTTTTTATGTATTTGAGAAAAATAATAAAATCGCAAATATCTTGAAGTCTCGCAAGAAATAGTGGGAAACTGACATCAACTTAAAAAGATAATATAAAACTATTCTTCCAATCTGTAATGGCTGTACATCTGATAGGAAGAAATAAACAGCACAGAGACCATTTGGAAAACAATGGAAAACCTGAACTAGATGCTCACACATGAAAAAAAAATATAATAATTTAAATAAAAAATCTACCTATTTAAAATTGAATGTAAATGGAACCACACAATTTTTTTTTAAGCCTTATAATAAGAGAAATTTAAGTCATTTGGATACAGCAATATATGTACAAGTGAAATGTGATGACAAGTACTCATCATGAATCTCTGGTAGGTCAGAGGCTACTTAGTGAAAAAATCAGTCCTGTGTGCTTACAGAGTGAAGACCATATTGCAAGTACATGTAGTTAATCTTACTACTCTACATTGTCACAATATGAAAATGTAGTGACTGAACAAACCTGAGTAAACTTGTGTCCAGCTGAGGTGTCCAGCTCCCCTAAGCTGATCATAATTCTATTATGTTGACCTTCACTATCTTGACTCAAATATTCCAAGACTTTGTACAACTGTAAATGAAAAACAACAAATGAAATTAACACAATGACATACTGCAATAGATTGTATACTCCCAAGGGAGTTTAAAAAGTGATATACTACTACATGTAGGGCCATTGTGTTGGTGTAGGTAATGCCAGGGTTAATAATTGTATCAAAACATTATTTGTGGAAGGCACTTTGAAGATGTTTACCATTAACTACTGTTAATGTATGTTAATAAATAAGTTATCACATCATTGTATAGGAAATTGATACATGACTAAAAATTATAAACTGTCTCTGGTTACTGATGTGCCAGCCATCTAAAACAAATCTTGTACATGGACATGATGGAATAGCATAGTCAAAATAAGAATTGTTATTCAATCATGTTGACATAAATTTCAAGCTTGAGAGATTTTCTTCTTTATTTTTAAATGTACTTATTTTTGCCACTTTCAGAATGACATCACCACGGTTTATAGAGTTTGTTTGTAGACATGATGCTGTCTTAAAATTCTTGGTTACAAGGTAAGGTGTAGATTTCATTATAATTTGAGAGAGAGAGAGAGAGAGAGAGAGGGGGGGGGAGTGAGGGGGGAGTGATTGTGGTCGCTCACATCCAGTCGATCAGTCACATTCATCTATTGATACTGAGATCTCCTTTTAATCTCGGCACTTAATCATTGTGTGTAGTCGGATCTGACTTCACTTGAAATCACATGGCAAACTAAATGAAATGCACACAAACGTAGTGTACAGTTTATATGAGTTCATTCTTTCTTTGATTCTCTAATAATAATTTACTTCCAAATAAAGTCGCGATATTGGTGATCCTTTTGATAATAATTGATAACAATATTCCAAACAATATCGAAGTCTCTTCGTTGATGAATCACAATGAATTTAGAGTTATTTAGTAAGTGAATGTATAAACAATGAATATAATCCGCATAATGTACTAAATTTGCATGACTTAAGGATGTTCAAGGTGACTCATCGTGACAGGGAGGGAGGTAGGGGAAGGAGGGAGACAGACACAGACAGGCAGACAGACATGTGATGCTTCAGATGGTAAGGTACAATACAACCTGAAATATATACATTGTACCTAATCTTCTGCATACATGTACAATATGTTCATGAATTTTGACTTTATGACACTTTCAACAAACATTATAAATATTCAATACATTACTTCTGACCCAGGTAGTGTAGTAGAGATCAGTATCTAGAGTTATTTCTGCCCAGTCAGATTGATAGATTAGTATAATTTGTGTGTTTCGATTACTGGTATTAATAATGTAATGTATGTTTTGTATATTTCTGTTGACAGAAATCCCACCATTATATTTGATTATTTTGATTTCTTACTGGAGTGTCCAGAGTTGATGTCACGATTCATGCATATCATTAAATCTCAGGTGAGTCTAACTCTCTTAGCTATTGAGACATACATTTCATTCAGTCATATGTAGATTTTTATAAGGTTATAAACTCTCTCACATCTCAGTTCAAAATATGCAGAAACTCATTCTGAACACTTGTCTAATTGTGAAAAAATCATACCAGATACTGTATCATAACTCACAGCATATTAATATCTTAGTTGTTTAGTCAGGATACTTGCCGTAGTGCGTTCAGTGTACTGTGTCGGTGTACTTTCATTTCACTTGAAATATTGCAGCAGAGAACACCGCAGGCATGATTGCAAATGCTCTGAGTACACATTCTGGCACTTGCATGTCATGCAGTTTGATTATTTTCACATTAATTTCAAATGATAACATTTTTAATAAATTAACTGTTCACAAGTGCAAGATATGGTTGTGTGCTCATTTGCATACATGTACATTTGTATTCAGTAAATGCTTTTGGTATTGCACTGCAGTGCAAATACCAATATTACATGTATACACATTTACATTTACAAATACATGTATAACAATTAATATAATAATGATACCATACACTAATTCCATTTCAACAGACCTGTTGCCAGTTCCAAGATGAATTGCATGTCTCTCCATAGAATGCCATATATTGAGTACGCGCTGAGGGGTTTGCACGTGCTACTCAGGGGAATGGTTGTCACCTGACCGTACCCCAGATTCACCCTTAAAATTAATGCCTGTCATTGATGGCGTTTAGTCTTTGTTCTATAAAATCACTCATAACCAAAGATGTCAACATGGCTTCCATCATTTCCTGATGAAAATGTTATTTCAAATGTAATAAAGACGAAGGATGGCGTAGAATGCCTGCCAATATTCAAAATGCAATACTGCAATGACTATATGCAATACTGCAATGACTACATGTGATAATGCGATGACTACATGCAATACAGCGATGACTACATGCGATGACTACATATGCAATGAATACATGAGATGACTACATGCAATATGACTACATGTGAATGACAACCCACCGACATGCCATGTAAGTGTTTGGCTGTTTCACAATCAGTGCTTCACTTATCTTGCACTTTGGGGCAAAAGTGAACTTGAAGGTTTTGTAATGGTAATCTTCATACTATTGGATAGTTTATAAAAGAACTTAATCTAAATTGTTCTAGTCTCCTCAGTATGAATTTGTCAGAAGGAATACATAAAATACATAAAATCAATTGTAGACTACATAACAGTGCATACAATTAATCAAAACACATTTAGATAATTCAAGGAATACATAATATTAATTACAACAGTAGTTTCATTATTTCTACATAATCATGATAATTGTGACCAGAACGGGCCCCCATACCAGAAGGGTTACACACTTCCGTTGGAAGCCATCAAAGTTTCTATCATTTAGTGATCACAGGTCTACCAGTAAGGAATGAACACTCGACTGTAAATTACGGATTATGGAGGCTGTGGTCGACGTGGAAGCCATGGGCAGACGCTAGACGAAAACAATTCAGCACGAGACAACGGAGGCCACGTGTATTGACCAGTTCATTCTTGACCTGTTTCTTCTTGTTAGACAGTACTCCCTAGCCTGTTTCATATTAATACTCGCGTTATGCATATTGAATAATCTACGAATTGCATAACGTCATTACAAAATCGCCGCATATTATGTCATCTCGCATCGCAGTATTGCATGTAGTCATCTTATGTAGTCATATCGCATGTAGTCATCTCATGTAGTCATATCACATGTAGTCATCTCATGTAGTCACATTGCATGTAGTCATATCGCATGTAGTCATATCGCATGTAGTCATTGCAGTATTGCATTTTGGAATATTGGCAGGCATTCTACGCTATAGACGAAGCAATACTAAATGTAACAACATAAACGATGTCATCTCGTGTAATGCATCTTGGAACTGGAAAATTGACTATGTCTTATTATCTCAAAAGTTAATGATTACCTATACCATTCTTGTCATACAGCCATTTCAACTGAGAAGGGAATGGTTTTATGATAATTTACATCCACTGGAAGATGAGACTTCTATACATGTACACAGACCACCTATCGATGATGATGTTTTGTTGATACACAGACGTAAGTAAGATGTAATATCTGAATACTGACCACTTCCCCTATGTCAAACTTCCCTTCCATTACTTTGTCTTGTTAAATACACAGACAAACATAGGCATTGCTTCCATAAACAGACATGCAGTCCCCTTCCTCAACCACGGTTTATTTCTCTTAACTCGAGAGGTCATTTGGGTGTCAGTAGTGACTTTGCAACCAGTTGTTGTCGCATTCTGTATTAGTCTCCACTGCTCTTTGTGATTTTGCAAAACCAAAAGCTATCCATCTTGTGATGTTGTCACCCTACCTTTTCTTGTCTGTCTCTCCTTCTTTCTCCCCTTCCAGTGATGTATAAACTCATAGTGACAAGACCCCCTATGTCACTATTAGTTGCCACGGCTTAAGGAAAAATGTAAAGAATTTATTTACTTTACCCTTTCTTTGTGAAAGTCATTTTTATTCAAAATTTTCAAGAGGGACATCTAAATACAGTTTCACAACTCACACATATTTTTTTTTCCACAGAATCTGTTTTTAACAGCAGCTGTGAAGTTGTTCGTAAAATTAGTGCTAACAAACTTAAACAGGGAATAGCTGTAAGATTTTCTGGAGAAGAGGGCATGGTAAGTTTTTGATAAATTAGCTTGCACATTACCAAGTTGCCAGGTAGACTTTAACAGCTTTTTTTGAAATTTAAAACCAATTACAATAATAATAATATTAATTCCAAATGAAAGTATAAGTGGCTCCCCCATGAATGAGCAAATTAACACAATGTAGTTCTCCATGGACCTTTAGTAAGTGATTTGCATTGAAATGTAGTAAGCTGGTAAAACACTGGTCCAGGGGGAAATTTCACAAGTGAAAAGCTTACATAATAAGAACAGTAGATCAGAAGTATAGACTGACTTTATGGATCGTGGATTTCTTTCCAGGGTCAAGGTGTGGTCAAAGAATGGTTTGATATTTTATCCAAGGAGATCCTTAATCCTGATTATGCTCTATTTACTCAGTCAGCAGATGGTAAGCTTATGTCTCAACTTAGGGTGTATATATGCCAGTTAGTAGAAAAAACAAAAGATAGACTAAGTATAGTCTGGCCGCTAGGAGTGCTATATAGACTGATTATTGAACACTAGCCTGGTCCCTTTTCGAAAAAATGTTTATTTACCAGACATTTATGTATTGAAAATAACCTCTTTTACACAAATTAATTTTCTATTATATTAATTTTGGCATTATACAACATCAGCAGGGATTAGGAGTTGTGGTTGGGGTGGGGGTCGGGGGTGCTCAGACAGGTAGAGCATCACAAATGTATAAAAACACACAGATGTAAAATTTAGTAATATGTTTATCTCTTTTCTTTGTTTTGGCAGGCACTACTTTTCAGCCAAACAGTAATTCCTCTATCAATCCAGACCATCTCAACTATTTTAGGTTTGCTGGTCAGCTGATGGGAATGGCACTTTATCACAGGCATTTACTATCAGTTTACTTTACACGATCCTTTTATAAACATATCCTAGGTAAGGCTAGTGTAGTTTGACTCTATGAATGGGTAAGATGTTTGTGTTCGAGTATGACATCAATTGTTCATACAACCCATAACAACAAAGTGAAAGGTTTTCTGTATGTACCACAATTGTTTATAGCATTCATATTAAGTGTAAAATGATACTTTTTCATTTGCTAATACAACCCATAACATCAAAGTAAAGCGTTTTCTGTATGTACCACAATTGTTTATAGCATCCATATCAAGTGTAAATATACTGTTTCATTTGCCAATTCACCACATTAGAAAGGCCACAAGAATCTGTCTATTGTCTTATTCTGCTAAGCACTACTATATTGAGTCTCTAGAATGGATCAGCATCTGCAGCCAAAGACAAGTCACCTATTTGTTTCATATTTTCTGTTTCCACCACATATTACCGGTATTAACTCTGATGAGTGTAAAATGAATTGTTCACAAGTAGCCTTGTGACTGTCTGTCAGTGGTGATGTTTATCAACAAATCAAGAAATGAAAATTGGTTGATATGTAGATTTATATTCTCATATTGATCATATATATTGTACAGTTAGTCAATGAGTAAAAAAATGGTTTGAATCTTTGATTTTTCAAACCATACATGTAGGAGGCCTTTTCAATTAGGTGTATTTTTAAAAGTTATTAATAATGACATTTACATGTATTTCATGTATTAGGTGTTCCAGTGAACTACCATGATGTGGCATCAATTGATCCTGAGTATGCCAAAAATTTACAGGTAAGTATCATCAAATTTAGAAGAAACAAAATGTAAGTAACTTTTTAAAACTGTTTATTACATGTAAAGGTCAGTAAGTAGGTAAATACCATATACTTTGTTTCCCTAAATATTTTACTGGCAATTATTCCCCACCAAAGCTGTACAGAGTGTACTGCAATCCCCTTACATGGGCTCCCAAATGTGAGGACTTATAGTGGAGCAGATAACAGCGGATTTTTGGTGGAATCGTTCAAATTGTGATGCAAGCATGAAACTTGGCCTGAATATTCCTCATGTAATATTATACTATTGTTGTATTCTCATGTACAGTGGATTTTAGACCATGATATTAGTGATACTGGTTTAGAATTAACCTTCTCGGTGGAAACGGATGTATTTGGTGCAATGCAAGAAGTTGAACTGAAACCAGGTGGTTCTGATATTGCTGTTACCAATGACAACAAGGTGGGTGTAAAAACCAGGTGGTTTCATTGTTCATTCAATAACAAATGAGTCCACAATGACAATCAGGAGGTTTTGGTGTTGTTGTTACCAATGACAACAAGGGATGTGTAAAAACGATTGCGATTCACTTCGTCCCATTTTCAACTCGTCCCATTTCAACTCGCCCCAATTTCAACTCGCCCCATTTTCAACTCGCCCCATTTTTAACTCGTCCCATTTTCAACTCGCCCCAACAACACTAGGAAACGTTTATAAATCTAAACGATACATGGACTCGAAGTACGGAGACTGAAAAATTTACATGATTTTACCTACGTAGCCAGTCGAAGCGTAGCAAATGTAACATTTCGTAGCAGAAAGTGGTGTGGGTTTTGGCTAAGTGTTTGGTAGATCTAGAACTTATACTAGCACAACAACTTTAAATTTCCTCAGTCATGGAATATCACTTTTCACATTAGGACTTAATGTGTACAACCCAAATAAGAAATAATAATGATAATAACCAGGGAGAATATTAGTGACTGACACGCTTACGACTTCCGCGCGTACGGGTTTTGGAGACGTGTCTCCTCTCCCTAGTTAGATTAGTATGTGTTTACAGCGCAAGTGGTACTTCATTAGTGGAATACGAGATACCACAGACCCTCCAAACTGAGTACTACTAGCTTCGATTTCATATATGCACAGGTAAATTATATTGCAAGAGTTGGGGCGAGTTGAAAATGGGGCGAGTTGAAATTGGGGCGAGTTGAAAATTGGACGAGTTGAGTGGGACGAGTTGAAATGGGACGAGTTGAAATTGGGACGAGTTGATCCGTCACCGTGTAAAAACTAGGTGATTTTATGGGTTTCACAAATGACAATTAAATCTACATCACCTATTGAGGTCTTTTTTCTGGCTTGTGTGGCCCACAACTTAAAAACGTTCTCAGTGCCAATTGATATTCATTGGGATTCTAGTCTGAATTGTTTCAAAGTGGCACCAAAGACCTATTAGTTTAACAACTGCTTATTATGGTGTAATCTAACCATTCAGTACCACTGAACAAAACAATGGTCTGCATTTTGCCACTTTAAAAGTAAGTTGATTGGTTTGTGGGTTGGGTGGTTGGTTTGTGGGCTGGCTGGTTTGTTTGTTGGTTATACATGTACAACAAAGACTCATGGGTAACTGTAATTTTTTTTTGTCTGCAGGCTGAATATGTGCAACTAGTGACAGAATTAAGAATGACTCGTGCTATTCAGCCACAAATTGACAGTTTCCTGAAAGGATTTCATGATTTTATACCACCTGCACTCGTACAACTGTTTGATGAATATGAGCTGGTGAGGACATTTTAGTAGTGTAACTCTTGTTTATTGAATGATGACGTTAAGGAATTCAGACTTAAAAATACAAATAACTAACTATACATAAAAAATATACATTAAAGGGACACAGTCCGTAACTGTGATTCTGGGTTAGTCCATGTGTTTCATTTTGTAATAGTCTGTATCATTCTACCTGCTAAATCATATTATGATAACGGATGCTGAGTTTTCAGCTAACTATTAAAGACAGACAAAAGTCAAAATTATTGTTGTGACATGTCGATATAAACTATTGAATGGTTGCAGGTTGAATTATACACACAGTAGGGTGGCGTTTATGATGACTTCTACGATCTTGCAGTGTATATATTGTAGACATGCTGATAATTCTGTTTCTATGCTGTTTACGTTATTACAGGAGTTAATGTTGTCAGGGTTACCAGAGATTGATGTGAATGACTGGATGACCAATACAGAATACAATAGTGGATTAACAAGAGACAATTGTGTAGTGCAGGTAAGATAGAAGTTTTGTCATTATTTGTATATTTTTGAAATTCATATTCATGAACATAGAGAAAAACTGACCTCTCTTCTTAGTATAGGAATGCCAAAGGGTGCATTATCACCTGCAATACAAGCAAATAGAAAGGTATGACGATATACAGCTACTGCTATTGTAATAATAATAATGATGTTGGTTTTTATATAACGCTTTCCCACTTTGTGTTCAAAACGTGGCATGGATCTATAGCGGTACAACAGCCGTCTAATTACTCAACTCCCTAGGAAGCATACAATCCATTACAGCCTTTATACACACATAGGCATAAAGGTCGGTGGGGGTCACGATGGGTGAATGGTTAGAGTGGCCAGCTTTGAATCTGCAGATTGCAGGTCTGAGCCCCATCGCTGCAATTTGTTTCTGAATGGCTAAAGTCCTTGGGCAAGATTTGAACCACGATTGTGCCTCATCCTCAACCCAGCTGTGTAATTGAGGACCTGGTAGTATAGAGGTTGTAATGTGAATGCTTAACAAAAACACTGATACCGTAAAGTGCACACGTTTTCCTTTCTTAGAAGTAATGTAAATATGCAGGTTATAATTCCCAACACTCATCTTGTATGACTGTGATAATCTATGTCCATAATATAGTCCCTTTATTCCTAAATCATCAGCATGCATAGATTGAATAAGTTTGAACAAAACAATTTACTGTAACTAAGTAATGTATCCTTATTTCTTATATTTTCTAGTGGTTTTGGGAGATTGCCAAAGAGTTTTCACAAGAAGAAAAAGTACTTTTGTTACAGTTTGTAACTGGAAGGTAGGCCTGCAAGTCAGTTTACTTGAATTCATTTTAATACACCAGTTGATTGATATCTTGTTAGCTAATCAATTATTACACCATGGCTTAAGTCAACTAACTTTTGAACTGATTATGTCCACTAATATATGACTTTGTAAATTTTTAATTTTTAAGTACATGTAGGAAAAGAATGCTTTTATTACTTTTGGAAGGTTGGTTTCCAATACTCATTCATGTTACTTACTTTAGTTCCAGAGTACCACATGGTGGGTTTGCTCACTTGTCAGGTGGTAGTGGAATCCAGAGGTTCAATATCTCACCAGTACGATATGTGCCAAATTTATTACCCACTGCTAGTACCTGGTAAGTCTTTACATTAAATTCTATTCACTTTATTCATACTTTTTTACCCAACATTTCTATTGTAGATGTGGCAAAATGTGTGTTTATCAGTCTCTTTGTGTGAGTACATTTGTACATGTGATAAGATCATAGTATTAATGTGAGAAGTTTGGATTGAATCTTCAAGCCACATTCAAAGACATTGCTACTAACACTAAATGTACTCTGAATTGGTGTTTAAAATGTGGATCTCAAATAAACTTTCGAGTTCATTACACATCTCATACATAGCAATGTCCACTCACAGACAAAAACTTGATAAATAATACTGACTGACCCAGTTACACTACAGGAGTAACCTAGAGTCAAGTCGTGTGACAATTTTGATTATCGTATCCTGTAACACCTAGCATTTCCCAAGTAGTTTTTCACTGTAATGATGCTTTGGCCAGAGGGCTGTCACAGATTCTTATTGGGTTTTTAACATGCCTGCTGTGAGGTGATTTCAGTAGCATCTCCATGTGATTAGAACCAAGGAGGAGATTAGAGCAGTACCATGTAAACATGATTGCCATATCATGAATATATATAGCTAATTTTAGGTTTAAATATACAAAGTCAAACCACTTATTCATTAGGGAAATGCTAGACATGATGAAAGACAAATCAGTCAAAATCTACACCTGACGTGACACTACTACAGGAGAAGTTTAGACTAAAGTAATGGTCATAGAATGCTAAATTAAACATTTCCATTCATTTACAGTATAAATTTACTGAAGTTGCCTGAATATCTGACCAAGGAAGAATTAAAGGACAGATTACTAGTAGCATTACAATGTGGAAGTCAGGGATACGCATTGGCATAAGTATTTTATAATCACAATCATGTATACATTCATTGTTCCAAAGAAGGATGATTGTCTCATGATAGCACTGTAAAAGAAAGAGTCCTTAATGTCCTCTTTCTCCGAACTTGTACTTAGTTGTGTACAAACAAATGCCCCTTAGAGAAGAAGAGTATTAAAAGTACAACCATTATCATTGTCGTTTAGAGTAGTACCTGTGATCACAATGTTGTTCTAGCAGTAGTTCAGAATTAACACTGACTTTGAAGGAGCCAGGAAATCTCCTTGTCACATATTAAAATGTTCTTACTTGTACACATAACCACAGCACACAGCAAGTTGCAATCTGTAAGTTTGTATTCAGTGTGTCTATAAAATGTATTTGTGTAAGTTGTATCCTGCTGTGTGGCATGTGTGCTATGGCCATGCGTATCAATGTGTGGCATGTGCACGATGGCCATGTGTATCAGTGTGTGGCTTGTGTGCTGTGGCCATGTGTGTCAGTGTGTGGCATGTGTGCTATGGCCATGTGTATCAGTGTGTGGCATGTGTGCTGTGGCCATGTGTGGCATGTGTGCTATGGCCATGTGCATCAGTGTATGGCATGTGTGCTATGGCTATGTGTGTCAGTGTGTGGCATGTGTGCTATGGCCATGTGTATCAGTGTGTGGCATGTGTGCTATTGCCATGTGTATCAGTGCGTGGCATGTGTGCTATGGCCATGTGTATCAGTGAGCCAGTTTTAATTGTCCACAACTGAAAACACGATGTTCTGCTTACAGGCAACTCTAATCAACGATGATGATGATGATCGTACCATTTGGAGAAACCATACTTTATAGATATAATACACCCATATTCCAGTTAATAGTATTATTAATATTCCCTTTGTACAAACTGTGTAGTCATATTTATATTTTAGCTAGCAGTTTGTATGCCAAGATATTAGCATTAATTTCAAAATCAAAACTTACATGTAGTAGTTGGCAGTGTAGTAGTTGATTGTACCTTCCATATTGAAGGGAAGAAATGTATCATGCAAAAGTAATATTTTTTTAATATAATGTGTAATTTTATATATCAGTGTATCATTAATAACTGAAGAGATGAAATAATTAGTTATAATTCAATGGGCTCAAACATTTTGAATCTTGGTATGATTGCCATTCAAGGCCGGAACAACATTTCAGACAAAACAACTGCAAAAGTTGTGCTCCATTTCAGACTTCGATTCCCAAAAGTGTTAAGAAAAAATCACACATATTTCAGCTCAATAAACAAGATATTTGATAATTGTTTTATAAATATATTATTTCAAGATACTACTATACATCGTATAATACAACCCATGTAAAAACACATGCGTTTGCTTGAAGTGAGCCAAGGAAAGACTACATACAAAGACAAAATTCCGTAAAAACCAATTATACAACTGATACTGAAAGGACAGTGGGTGCCTTTGATGTAGGTTAACTTTTATCAGTTTGTTTATACCTGTTGAAGTTATATAATAGTAGCAGTTGTACTCAATGTCATAATGTGTAGTGTTCTATCAGTAAACATGATAGTCATGAGATCTGGTGGTGTTTATGCTTTGATAAGTTACTGACACTAATTATATTGTATGTCTTTGCATGCCATTTGTCACATTCCTGCTTACCACAACCAAGCAAATGCAGTGTTTTTTTCATGGGTTGTATATTATGGAAACCAAACTTTTAACTCATTGAGAAAGACATCAACTACACTGTTGTTGTTTAATGTGGTAACTTACATAAGTGGGTGATAGCAGTGGCTTTTGTTCTGTGGATATATTTGAACATTTTACAAGTGCACATAGTGCCTGATGTAAAAATCATAATTATAATTTGAAGGAAGACTAAGTGAGTCATTCTTATTTGGTTTCCAAACTTTTTAAAGCAGTTTTGAAGTGTCCTCCGAGGGTGTGACCATGTGTTTGCACTTAAATTTGAACTTTTCAGTTATGTAGGTTATGTAAATAGAAATACTGATACCACCCTCTCTTTTTCAAAGCATTATATAACACATTTACAAGTAGGTTCAAATAATTTGATGGTGTAAACATCATAAGATTGTAAAGTACAGACAACAGTCTAATGTTATGCAAGCACATCATCTTCCTCAAATGGGTTAGCGGTCAAATGATTTCTCCAAACTTATTGTGTTCGGTGTGGCTAGGCACATTAGAAGGCAGGTTACTTATATTCATGAGAACATTCCTGAAGTGATCTTTGATGTCAACGACATTGCTACAGGCGGTGCAGAAAATAAGTTTGACTTGAAACATAGGTTTTGGAATTTCCTATTGTAAGCATCACTTTAAAATAAGATCATCTAAAATGCTAAATCTTGTATTCATAGTATGTACAGCAAGATATGTCAATCAAAATTTGTAATATGTACATGTAATCCATGTAGGAATGGTTTAATTTGTCTCACCATAGATCATGTTCTAGCCTTGCAAATAGCATAATTGGTTGGTATTGGCAGGTGGTCATTTAACCATGTCATTCTTGTGATATTGTCCGTAATCATTGTGGAGATGATTGTCACGATATTATTTGAATTCTTTCTTTGTAGTTGTAGGAGTAGTAGTAGTAGCGGTGTCACTTTCTTCTCTAATACCGATTGTTTCTAAGTCACACTATAGTGACATTAGTTTGTCTTCAAAAATAGTATCTGTCATGATGGGTTAAAAATAGCTGATGAGGTGACGCTGGAAGACGCAGTAGAACTGTTTGTGTTCGTAGGTCCCGACAGTAGATATCCAAATTTGGACAAAAAAGCGGTGGGTCTGGGACCCTGTATAATTTTGTCGGCAACTATTGACCAATAATAGTGTACGCCAAACAAAATATCGATCTTGATGGCTTTAGAATCTGAATATTGTACTAATTTCAGACTTCGTAGTTGAGGGAGGCTTGCTACTGCTTTGTCGAAGTGTATTGTGAGCGGTGAAGATATCTTTGGTACAATCAGTACTTTCAAGTCTACGTTTAGGTCCATGATAGTTTCTATTGTTTTGTACTGGAAACTTTGCAACATCTCTTTTTTTTTCTCCGTCCTGGGTTCTCAGCAACAGCGGTCGGGGTTGCCATGGAGACAGCGTCTCCGTTTGGTAGATTCCATTCAGTACGCGAGGGCCGCAGACGGCACACTCGTTTAGAAATATTCTCCTTTGTTACTACTCTGATGACGAACTCACGAGTTTCCCGGGCTTCCACCACCTCTTCAACAGATTCTAGCAAGGTGTCCATTGGCAAGATACCGTCGCTCAGATGAGCGAATCCATGGTAACCCGGGGTTACGGAAAAGGCGTTCTGAGGTTGTACATCATCAGTGTTGTTATTGTTGTCTTCCTTCAATTGAACATCGAAAAGAATCACATGTAATACTTTTGGAACCGATCACACGTATTTGCAATAGTCAACCCCGGACTCACCTCTATCTTCTCACTTTCACCACTTTTTTTCGACTGTAACAGGAAACAAGACGTTCTGCCATTTTTTGCAATTTTTGTTTTGAATGGACCATGTTTGTTGTGACTAGCGAGAACCAGCCCTTTGTATAGTGCAGCGAAGCTATCGGATGAACTGACTTTGAATGCGTACCAATCCATTGCGACCTTCTTGTTCTGTGTCACTCGGCAAGTTATAATTTCGCGTATTCCCGTTGTTTTGTGAACGTCTTTTGCCATCTTCCTCCATTTACCCACAGACACCCCAAAATAAATCAGTAGACAACACGTCCTAGCCTCTAGATTTTACCACTCGACCACGACATATGCACGAGGACTCGGAAGATGCCGAGACGAACAGATATGTGACGTCATATGACCCCATTTGACCTCATTTACATATTTGTTTCTATTCGTGAATTTTCGGATTTATGTAGGTGCGCGCTGACGTCAAACATAATTTTGAATTTCTGCAGCCTCATCATCAGTAACTATACTGGCTTCTACCATTTCATCAGAATTAATACCTACACTTGTACCTGTATTAATAACACTTCTGAGTCCACCATTTTCTTCTGCTGCCTGGGTACAATCTACCACTTCCTCATCACCGTCGGTAACTATAATGGCTTCTACCATTTCATCAGACTTGATACCAGAGTACAATCTGCCACTTCCTCATCACCATTGGTAACTATACTGGCTTCTACCATTTCATCAGAATTGTCACCAACACTTGTTTCAGTAATATGACTGAAAAGTGAGGTCCATTGTGGACGCAAGTCTTCATTATGACTAACTGTTGGATAAGTCGATTGTTTAGAAACAGGTTCTGGAAAGGAATGATGTCCACACACAACCAAGTACTATAAGAACAGCTACTCGTACTTTATTGACATCTAACAGAACTACTACAGATCACACAGAGATAAGGGTTTATAGGTTTTCCTACATTCCATACATATTGGCGCAAATTTGGTATTGACCTTCATATGATTGGCCAATTATGAAGAGATTGGTAGTAAAGATTGTTTGAACTTGAGATTAACTAAATTGACATAACTTGATTGGTTATGAACATTGCAGTCAGGATCCTAAATTTGACTCAAGCTCTGTATATTTCATTCCCAATATTTCTATGAGGCTGCGAAATGAATATCATCATGCTTAGTATTGATCAAATTTAATGAGCGTATCAAACTGTGATGGACACACAGATGTTTATATAAGTGCCAACATGTTCTTTTATTTTCTGATGAGACTATTTGTACAGTGGAATGTTATACACACGAAGGAAGTCCAATGGCAAGTCACGAAAAGAGATGAACTAAGAGACCTCAAAGACCCTCAAAGACCCTTGGCTAAGGTATATCTACTTTCACCCTAGATCAATGTCATCCTTCACTACACTCTTGGGTGGCAGACAGTATTAAGTATCGCCTGCTAGATTTCAAGGATGAAAACTAGACACATCTTGAACGTTGTTCACTGCCTTTTGTCTCAAAGTACATTTGAGCCAATTATGCCAGGTATTCTCTTCTTGCGTTCTTCTACCGGGGTATTGGTGGGGTCACGAACAACCAAGAAACGAAGATTTCTAAACTCTTCCCTGAGCACAGTCACTTGGAGCTCGACATAACCAATGTAGGGGATTTCCAACCCTTGGGATGCAGAAAACTTGATAAAGGATGTAACATCTACCAACTTTTTCTCCTTGGCTAGGTGCTCCTTGAAGAAGTGTTCTGTAATCCTGGATACCTCAGCTCCGGTGTCCACTAAACATCCAACTTCAGCCGAACCCATGGTCACAAAGACTTCTGGACAATCTCCCACAGCTTTGTGTATAAATGAGCCTCCATTAACGTGCTCGCCCACTACACGGCTCGTAGCAGTAGGCTTATCTAGTTTAATTGCTTGTTTTGCTTCGACGTTGACGTTCCATCTTCCTATGAAGATGTTTTGTTGTTCGGACAATCCCTACGAACATGATCTGGTGATCCACATGTCCAGCACTGCCACTTGACTCCTTGCTTTCTTGGTGTTCCTAACGACTTTGGCTGCAATAGAAGCGATTGTATCGGTGAGGTCATTGTCCGAAACTGATATGTGATATGGCACTGTCAAATAATTCGCAGACAGGCCAATCTCCACTTTGTAACCAAGTTGGGCCACTCCACCTAAGGCTTGAATTCTGTAAGGCTTGCATAGATATGCCATGTGTTAATAAGTCGGCGGGGTTGTCGTCAGTAGGACAGTACTTGATTTTGCATGGAAATTCATTTATTTCTCAGACTCGATTAGTAACGGAAACTGGTAATTTCTTCTTATCTTGAATCCAGTAAATGACGATTTGACTGTCAGACCATAACACACGTCTTGCGATGTTGACTTTGTCTTTCAAGGCATTGTATACGAATTTGATTAGGCACGAACTGATTAGCATGGCCATTAATTCAAAGCGTGGTAATGTCATTTCTTTGAGTGGTGCGACACGAGTCTTAGCCATAATTAGTGAGGCTTGGTCCTCATTTCAGAAATAGACAACGGCACCGTATGCCTTTGGGCTGGCGTCGGCAAACACATGTTATTCATGGATGTCTTTGTAGTCAGGATTATCAGAGAAGTATTGGAGGCTAATTGAAGTAGATGAACTTATTTGTAGATCGATTGCAATTTCTTGCCATTGGTTAGATAATTCTTCATCCAGTGGTTCATCCTGTGCGACTTTCTGCTTCCAAAGTTCTTGAATGAATCTCTTTGCTTTCACAGTAATAGGTGATAGATATCCAAGTGGGTTGAATAAACTTGATTTTGGGTACTTCCCATTTTGTTATGAGAGTGTCCAGTACGTGTAATGGCATCTTATTGGCATAGAATAATTTGTCTGAGTCGGTGTCCAAGTGTAATCTGAGGACACGTGCATTTGTATTCTCTTCAAGTTTTCCATCTCTTACAGTGAGGCTACGAATTGCATTATAATTAGATGACCATAAGCATAATTGAAATCCTCCAGTCTGCATTATTTTGTTCGCGTCTGTGTAGTATTTCCTTGCTTCTTGAATGTCTTCAGTACCGATAACAACATTATCTACATATTTTTCACTGAGGTCGTTGCATGCCCATTTCTCAGTGTGGGTTTTTCTAAGTGTGTTTTCATGACAGCGTTTAAGATGAATGGAGAGCAAACTGCACCGAAAAGAACATATTTGAAGCAATAAACCTTGAATGAACTCTCCGGATCATTGGGATTAGATAGCCATATAAACTTAGTGAAGTCATGATCGCTTTGATCAAGTCGGATGTTAGGAAATGCTTTCTCTATGTCACTGACGATGGCAATGTTATTTAGATGAAATCTTAACAAGACAGCCGTAAGATCATTCAACAAAATAGGTCCAGTCTGGGCGTATCTTTCGATGGTGTACAACTGCAATCGTACACAATACATATAGGTGTCGTTGTTGAGTCCTTGTTTATGGCGTGATGTGGTAGATAATGTCCGTTGGTGATATCATCATCAGTAACTTCTTCAAAGAAATCTTGTTGTTTCTTGGTCACGGATAATTCTGTCATATACTTGTAATAACTGTGGTGTTAGTCTTCGTGCTAATGATCGTGTCCGTTTCTCAGCAATGTGTTAGTTACTCGGCAAAGGCAGGTGATCGCTTTTCCATGGTAGCTTAGCACCGTATTTTCCATCTTTGATGTGTAGATGCATAGCGCAGTAAGAATCGAAATCGATGTCTGAGTTATCCGTAGTGTTGTGTGTATCATGGATACCTATAGTCTCCAATTCCCAGTATTATTGAAAGT
Source organism: Glandiceps talaboti (assembly GCF_964340395.1). Taxonomy (NCBI): domain Eukaryota; kingdom Metazoa; phylum Hemichordata; class Enteropneusta; family Spengelidae; genus Glandiceps; species Glandiceps talaboti. The sequence goes on from NC_135551.1 coordinate 9,311,918, forward strand.
AAACATCGTCTTATTGAATGTCCGTATCAGTGTCTAGAATTATTGTGAATATTGAATCATCTGGAGTTGGAACTGAACCAGAGAGTATGTCACCGAGTGATGACAACATGGCGATAGGTCCAGGTCCACGAACAATGTGGTTTCCAATGTGTTTCCAGAAGTAATCTATTCCTATCAATATAGATATCTCAAATGAATCAATTTCTGATGGGGGGTAAGCGAGTGTTAGATTGCGTAGGTGGGATAAATCAACTAGTGAGCAAGTGATTAAATTCTTCATAGGGGGTGTGATCTTCGGTGTGATCAGCGCGGAAATGTTGCATTTCCCTCCATTAATTGTACATATCGAAAGAGTTGTAACGTCAATTTTTCGAGTACGTGAATTGTCATTTCCAAATGTTGTGAGGTTGGTAACTCTTGCACCCAAATCGAAGAGTATCGTAGCGATTGCAGTAGTGTCTCCTGATGTGTTGGTGATGAGCAATTGTAGTTTGTAGAAGGAATTGTCCATTTTCTATATCAGTGTCAGCAGCTGAAGATAGGGTTACTTGAGTAGTAGTTTGTGCAGGAATCTGCTTTCCTTCAGATTTGGCTGTAGAACTGTCGGCATCCTTTGTGGGAGTTCTTTTCCTTGTATTTGGCTTTCTTCCAGCAGCTTTTGGTAATGCTCCTCTGAACAAAGATGACAGCCTTGGTTGCGTTTTTTTAAAGCAGTTAATGTATTTCAATAACATACCCATATCATCAGCAGCTGAAAGCGCGTAACGGCATAAATTACAGTAGTTACATAAATACATCACATTCACAAGACGTGGAAGTTTCATCACATATGGCATAAACATATGGAGTTTCATGTTGCTTTTAACTTCCTTCCATCTTTTCTAGTAGCCACATCTCTGAGTACAGTTCTGCCATTTCTATTTCCGGGGGTTGGACAAATGGAATTTTCTGTATTATGAAACCTCTCTGCTTTCTCTCATAATCTGGTTATTGTTTGTTGAGATGAAGATAGCATACTGCTGATCTGCCAAGTTTGTCTCTTTCCTCTGAATGTTTGTTTACCTTGGGTTTAGGACATATAGTTGTTAGGCATTTGTTGTCTCTGAGTTCCCTGTGCTGCGGTATGCATGTTCTTTGCAGATTCATTTCATTTTATGAGATTTCTAGTAAACCCAAAGGACGATTTCCTGTTGAGGAAGGAATTTGAGTCAGATCTATAGAGATCGGTTTTCCTACATTCCATGCATAATGATTGGGCACTTTGGAAGAGATAGGATTGGTTAATTAGTAGAGATTGTTTTAACTTGAGATTGACTAATTTGATTTGTTATGTAGATTGCAGTCAGGATCCTAAATTTGACTCAAGCCTAGTGTATATTTCATTCCAAAAATTTTGGCAAATTGAACAAGTGAGTCATACTAGTTCAAATCCTCAGTTACAGCATTTTTGTCTCACTTGTACATTCTGTATGTCATTGCTAAGGTGAAGTACTTGTCTACTTACTCCCATTTCACAGTGGCTATATTTGGAATGGACTACGCTTGGGATATTGCAAATCCGTGTTTTCCATATAGTTGGTTCCAGAAAAATTTATCCACGAAGCTTTGTACTGACTCACCTGCTTCTTTCCATCATTTATAAGGAAAATTTACTTTGAAACAAAATAAGAATGGCCAAACACCTGTAACTGAAATTATAATGAAAATTAAAAAGTAATTTTTTAGCAATGTCCATGATGAATTTACATTGCACTGTAAGTGCAACTTAGGAAATGGCCAACAAGAAAGGCTATGCCAACGGTTTTATTGGAAAAAGAGAGGGTGGTATCAGTATTTGCATAACATGTCATTGGATAGTTCAAATTCAAGTGCAAACACATGGTCACACTCTTAGAAGACACACTAAATAATGCTTTAAAAAGTTAGGAAAGGAAATAACGGCCAAACATCTGTTATATCTCACGAGTACTCCTGAGATATAATCAAGAAAGTGTAAACACTGGGAGTCCCCAAACTGTGTATACCCTAATGTGCTAACATCCATTGAATAGCTTATATCAATATGTTATAACAATAGTTGTAGTTTGTCTTACTATGCTAAAAATGAGTGTAAGTTAAGTTTGGTTTTCACAATCATATGTGTTAGGCCTAAAAAAATAATTGTTTGGTTCCGGCTACCCAACCTCACCTAGTTTTAAAATACTGACCCTTTACCTTTTGTTACGTATTCAAGAAAAAAATAATGAAATCACCAAAATTGTGAAATCTCATGAGAAATAGTGGATTTGGAAAGTGACATCAACTTAAAAAAGAAAATACAACTGTCTTCTTCCAATCTGTAATGGCTTGTACATCTGATAGGAAGAAATAAGTAACACAGAGAGCATTTGGAAAACAATGGAAAACCTGAACTGGATACTCACGTGTACAGAAAAAAAATATATAAAATTATGTAATAAAATAAAATAAAAAAATCTACCTACCCCACCTATTCTAAAATTGAGTGTAATCGGAACCACACAATTTTTTTTATTAGGCCTTATAGGAATACAAAACATGTTTATCACATATGTCAAGAATTTTTTTATTTTGATAATGAAACATCATAATTTCATTGAAACTTATTTTTTTTAGGACAGCTTTTCTAAGGTATGAATTTAAAGTAAATAATGTTTATGTATATTTCCTGCTGTTTTGATAAAGTAATTATGTATGTTTGTTTGTTTGTTTGTTAATTGCACCTTTTAAATTTTTTCCCAAAGGTAGCTTTACATGAGTGACAATTCACGAATATAACAACATCATTGAGGATTGAGTGTTGTTTTTGAAGCTTTGGTTGTAATGGCCCCAAACGAGAGAGTGTCGCATTAGTGAAATCATGTCAAACCTATTACATATTCTGTGCATTACTTTCTTTATATCAATATGAATGTACTCTGATCTATTTATGTACCAGTGGTTCAAATGAAGCTGGCATGCACCTCAGAGGCAAGTTTCTCTAAAACTCGGAAGTTCTTCAATTCTCTCCAAATTTCCACATATGAAAGCTTGTTCCTGGTCCTTTTGAAATAATGAAAGATAATTGATAATTCATCATCCTGTTTTCAATGAAACCATCAATCTGTTGTTTATCTATAAACTTTAAAGTGAATATTCTAAAATGACAATTTTGATATCATTTTGACCGCTATTCCCATTTTTTAAACTGATTTTTTTAACTGAATTTATTTAATGAGAATGGGTTGGAGTTTTCTTGATCAAAGTGACAGCAACTGTTTAAACAGTTTATTTCTGAAGTGCTTTTCACATTACGCAGGAGTTTAAGGCCAGCAATCACTGCATTTTTATTTTTCACTACCAAATTCAGTTTGCACTTGTTGATGGGACTGTTTATAGTTTGACCAAAATATTCATTTGGTAGAGTTAGTGAATTATAAAGGTGGTAATTCGTAAGCAGTTCAATTTGTCAAATAGCATGTAGCTTTCAATTTGTCATTCTGGTGAGGATCATGATCATTGACTGGGACATATGAAAAGGTCAATGCTATTTAGTAAGTTAAACTGCTTGTGTGTTCCATTACATGTGTAACATTTTTTGTAATGATAGCTTTCAAACAGAAGTAAGCTGTAGTTGAAAAAGTATGTAGTATTGTTGATTTACAATGTGTACATTATCTGTACATTAATGGGATTTATCATATTCCACATTACAGAGAAAGCTAGGTGTAGGAAATAGTAGTCCTGATGGTGGTGGCAGTTAGAAAAATATACAGATCGAGGCAAAAGTTATGGGAACACCATAGTCTTTAGACAAATGAATCTTTAACCATTATTATTGACTGTAATATGGACTACCAACATCTTGCATTGCTTCTTATATAGCCAAATTCTCTGAAACTGGTGGTCCACATACACTGTTTACTTTAATAAAGAAGTGATTTTGAACCCTGTGTATATATTTTCAGAGATATCATTTATAACAAGTGTAAATTTAAATACTTATCACCTTGTTTGCTTACTTCATATATGGCCATGTGACTGTTTTAATGCTGATATTGGACAAACACAGCAAGTGTATGTTTCAAATGACTGTTTTATAAAAAGTGTTGTTTTTTTAATTAGTATAAGTGGATACTTTTAAATATGCTTTAAAACTGCACTAGCTGTAATTTGAGTATTATTGTTTGGATCAGACAACCAACAAGATGTACACTGAAAGTTGTCAAAATGCCAATAATTAGATTCAAAATGTTAATTTTTGTTCACAGACAGACAGACAGAAAGACAGACAGACAGACACTTTGCGATGCTTATAACACTACTGAACCTTATCATTTCAGTTGTGCTAAAAATAAGCTGTTCCTAGTAAAAGTTGGCACTTGCATACTGAAGTAAGAAAATATCCACATTTGAGCCACAACATGTCATTAAAGTTGCACTAGCTGAAACTGAAACACGATTTGGAACGATTTTCTTAGATATAATGACGTAATCATAATATTGCACACCTTGAAAGATACTGAATCACCTGTGGGTCACCATATTTTGTGTAGCTGTACACATAATGTGGTACACAAATTCCATTCAAACTGATTTTTGGTTCACACCCGAAGATCAGCACCCCACAATTCGAGCGTGATTTCAACCTGTTACTATACTACTAACAGATGAAACTGACCGACATGTTTATTTCTTAAATCTGGCTATGAATTAAAAATTACACCCCCTATGACCAGATCAGAAACAACACAACTTCACTGATGGCAAGATGGCACCATAGTAATCGTGTATCTGGATGAATATTATACCTAGTTATTGCTGAAAATTTAGCCCTTAATAGATTTCCTAAATCAAATCGATGATTTATACTATCTTTCACTTTCCGTTTCTAAGTCACAAAGATTGTCTTCTAATATATACACACACATTATTTTTTGTTTTAATATTTATTTATTTCATCAACTGATCCATTATTTTTTCAGGTATTGTGATGAATAAAATAGAAATTGAAAGGGACACCCTAATCACAGGCTGTGTGTGTTTATTACAACTGCCGACATCAGACCGTGGACAAACATAAACTGTTACAAACAGGGAAAGTGAACAAATGAATTGGATTTTTAACACTTGACACAACATGTTGGAAGTACAGCGACTTGTATTACATTCCTTCATTTGATCGGAACAGTTTTTGGCCACTTTACAAAATAGTTCACAGTCACAAACGATGTCCAGATCCCTGGCATTTCAAGTTCATGTAAGGAGGCCATAAATCTGTTCTTACTAGACCAGGTTGTGTAATACAAGGCTCTGTAGCTCCAACATGCTGTGCCAAATGTTATAAATCAATTATTTGTTTACTTTCCCTGTTTGTAACAGGTTCCATTCCTTCACGGTCTGATGTCAGCAGTTGTATATTAACTTGTGAAGAATTTTCTAAGAAAAATAATATAAAGATGACATGCAATGAGTCTGTCTTAACACTGGACACAATGAAAATACCTTATTGGACATGTCTTCAACAAACACATGCCTATATAAATTATAAGAATTCTAATCTAAATGCTTGAATGTGTAAGCTTTTATTTAATTTGATATAAAATAATCATGTGATGTCATTTAAATGAAATGTACATAATGATGTAATAAAGATAAGATACATGTAAAGTGATAAATTATGTACTAATAAAAGTTATAATTTAGTACACAGGTGAAAAGTGTTTTAACACAACTTTATCAAACATATATACAATGGTAAATGTGGAGAAATTGAAAGAAAAAAAAATTGAGCTGTCTGTCAGTATTTTGTGTGTATGTGTTGTTTTTTATATAAAAGTGCATTTCAACATTGCCCAAGTTCACAGTCTACATGAATGGTCAAACATATTAAGTACAATTAATGAAGTTGAATTTGGTGAATTGCAATGTTTACAGTAATATAGCGAATACAGTGTAAACTGGGTGGGTGTGGCATTTCACTGATGAGGCACAAAATATTTTACACATACACCAACAACTTGAAATTCAAAATAAAATGTAAACAATATTGGAGTGCCCTTCAGTTTGAATGTAAAAGTAGACAGGTCGTTGTGATGCTAGTAGGAAAGTAAATTGTCATTACAACAATAAAAGTCCACATGTAACTTTTTTTTAGTAGATGTACCTACTGCAATGCAAATTGAAATGTTATCACCTTTGGATGTGATTAGGTACAGAATCCTGTTGTGTGCATGGTGTCACTCTTATAATTGTAAATTTTGAATAAAAATACTACCTTTGCACTCAGCTTTGCACTGGTTTTCTAGAAGTGCTGCTTATCAGAACATCATTTTATCAGTGGTGGACAATAATAACAACAATAAAAATAATAATGTTAGTTTTTATATAGCGCTTTCCCACTCTGTGCTCAAAGTGCTTTACAATTATTACCCCTGGCTCGGATCATATCTGCACAACGGCTCTTTATTCTTCCTCAACTCCCTGGGGAGTATACAATCCATTGCAGCCTTTATAAGCGCATGGGATTAAAGCATTCACATTACAACCTCTATCCTACCACGTCCCCAATTACATACAGCTGGGTTGACTGAGGCACAGGCGTAGTTCAAATCTTACCCAAGGACTTTAGCCACTCAGAAACAAACGACAGTGATGGGGCAATTAAAACTGGCTTTGAAGGTGCCGAAAAGTCTACTCCTTATCACTTGTCATACATTGATACAAAGACAATAGCGGATGCGCCTCAGATGTAGATGCATTTAATTCGATGGTTTTATCAGTTTGTTTATGTCTGTGATACTCTGACAATATATCTTGTGTATGTTAATATGACTAACTTTCACAGACATAAACAAATTGATAAGATCATGGTGTGAACATCAGAGACACCAATGTTATTTTGTATCAATATACACTTGTCTGCTTGATATAGTGTGATAAGGAGAAGACTTTTCGGCATCAACATTCTGATCAACAGAATTTCTAGACAACTAGTGCAAGGGTTGTATATCTATCGTTATGCAAAGAACTCAGTGTACCATGACAGAAACGCCACACCAACTCTGTATTAAAATGATGATTGCAGTAAATATAAGTTATATCGTTGTCCTTGACGCTAGTAGATCATAAAGCATAGTGTAACCGAACAGAACGTATACGGTACAATGTACCACAATTGTGTCATAACTCTTCTATCCTGAATATATGTCCTTGTAAATGGTATGCAATAGTCACAAGACTATATGAAGTCTAATCTTAGAAGCGATATGTGTTTAAATGCCCTGTTATCAACGTTTTATTACATTTACGATTTGGCACGACGGTGAAGAAAATTGAAAAATATAATAGTTACATAACTCAGAATTAAACCAGACTGTCTCAACTGTAATTCTCACTATTATGCTACCTTTTAAATAGCACGAATGCGTCATTTCGACCCTCTGTCGATTGTTGTGTTCCAACTTTGTTTACGGATCTAAAGAGAACCCTGACACCAGCTCTAAAGTTCTTGCTACCAACAGAATATATCAGTGGATTGATACACGAATTGAGTGCAGCAAGTATACGTGTAAAATGGTATACACTGCCCTCGTAGTCGACATCGTAACCAAAGTTCGAAGCCAGGAATAAACACTGATTTGGTCCCCAGCATATGGCAAAAGCTAGACAAACAATAAGGAACATTTTGACGACTTTTCTTCGAGTTTTCAGAGCACGATATTTATGTGCATGGTTTACTCCGTTTCCGTTACTGTTTTGGCCGCTTCTCACTCGTTTCTCGCTAAGTAGCAAGGAGTTCAGTATTCTCCAATAGGCCCATATCATGACCGTCAGAGGAATCAAATACGTGAACAGAAATACGAAGGTCCCAATCACAGTTCGCACCCAGAGCGGAGACGGCCAGGTGTACACACAATCGCCAATCTTGGGATCATAACTATCGCTGTAGACTGTAAAACTCTGACACGCCAATGCTAAAATCCACGCCAATGCGATCACAATTTTGACTTTCTTTGGAGTTACTCGTAACTGATATTTGAAAGGGTGAACGATTGCATAATAACGTTCCAAGGTTACGGCAACGAGGTTAAATACTGACGCGGCAAAGTTTACCCAAAGTACAGTATCATGAACAATGCGGCAAAATATTTCCCATGCGACTTCAGAATTGAACTCTAACAGGTATCTAGTATTACGAAGGATTATGAATAAACATGCAAGGAGATCAGCGAATGCAAGACTGACGACTAGCTGGTTTGTTGTCTGTTGACGAAGACGTTGCACTCTCAAAATAACCAAAATGACGAGTATATTTCCTATAATTCCAATGCAAGCAATAGTTGTTTCAAATATTTCAATAGAGGACCACACTTCTTCAGTAATCACTGCCGTAGACTGGTTTTCGCAGCAGTCGGCTTCAATCGCTTTCGTAATATCCATACTGTGTATCTGCCTTCTCATTAAAAGTTGGAACGTCAGACTCAATACAATCCCAAAATATTGGTCAGTTATATTTTACGAAGTAAAATCAATGGGAAAAAAGTTTGACGACCGCAAGACTTTCTGAAACTCTGACAAAGTTAAGCAAATTCTTTGTAGACTCAAGCACTCAATGAGAGATAGAGAGAGCTTTCTGAAGTCAATAACCAGCTAGATGAACTAGTTTTAGACGACCCGACACATTGGCAACTCCATAATTGCGTCATACGAGTACTTTGATATACTGTTAACAAAGGGCAGGTAAATTATACACTCAAGCTCAAATGCCCTTAACGAGTTTGTGTGTTTATACATTCTACAGGGGTTCCATAAATATGTGAAAATGACATAACGATGTGAACTATGTCGACGTTATTAATAATGTGAATCATCAAAGTTTTTTTTAAAATCATACATACCGTACAACTGAGAATTTCAATTAATTTGGCTAGTAAAATTACAGTTGCTATATTAGTGGAGATTCTGGAAATTGATGGTAATGTCAAGAAACCCCTCAGAAGAGTGGCTGAATCCTTACTGAGCGGGTGACATTGGATATAATATTAACTCGTCGTACGTAATAATGGATCGTTGTCTCCGCGCCGTGCCTCGTCTCTCACACTTCAATCAATTCGTAATGATACTAAAAGCCATCCATTAAATATACTTACTGGTAGTACCATAAAATGACAGCCTGTCGATAGACTTAGAACTACGCATACAGGATAACGTTGTAACGAATTTAACGTTTAGACAATTTTAGCATTAGCGAAAACTTGTAAATTAGTAAACCAACGAATGATGTAACAGTAGAACATCTCTTTGCACTACGTATATACACCATCTCTAGTTCGTAGAAAAAATGAAACACCCCCCCCCACACACACACATACATATATACATACATACATACATACATACATACATACATCACACACACACACACACACACACACACACACACACACACACACACACACACACACACCACGATGCAGGTAAATATACGATGCACTGTGGACTCGATCTTCAAAGAGCGATCAGAAGATAACATTACGAGTATACTGCCGATTAAACGAGACAGGGGCTAGAGGGCTTTACCTGGCACGACGTGATGTAAAATGTTCGTATTTTTGTACTCTATATCGACCCTACGGAATGATATATAGGTGCACAACCGTGCAAGAAATCAGAACAGAACTTTCTACAGCCTGATTTTTGATTTCGCCTAAAATAACGACCTTGTGATATGACGCGTTATAGTTTAAAATCTATTTTAAAAAGTAGAATAGCTATCCAGGAACATGGAATTCCGAAAAATTTATATCGCTGGTATGAACAATTAATATTTATGCGTAAAGCCTAAGATTATTAATAATTTGAATGTGAAAAGTAGCGTTATTAGACAGGGCCGGAAATAGATGACGGACGGATTAACAGTAGTGGTAAGCTGTTGTCTGTCTTTACGAATCATTACCATAAGTTAATATTAGTTTACTCCTTAAGCAATTTAACTCGCATTTTAATAGGACAGCGTAGGATTTTTAATTATTTACAAGCAAAACAATTATCCACTTTTTAATCAATTCTATGTTTTACTTCTTCTTTTTTGATTTGAACCACGACTGTGCCTCAGTTAACCCAGCTGTATAACTGGGGACCTGGTAGGATGTAGGTTGCAATGTGAAGGCTTTAATCCTATGCGCTTAAATGGCTGCAATGGATTGTATGCTCCCCGGGGAGTTGAGGAAGACTAAAGGGCCGTTGTGCTGTTCTGATCCGAGCCAGGGGTAATAAGTGTAAAGCGCTTTGAGCACGGAGTGGGAAAGCGCTATATAAGAACCCAACAGTATTATTATTATTTTTAATTTTCTGAATTAGGCTATGTTGACTTCTATGTATTGTACCGTTACTGTATTTTTTATCTTGCTAGTCTTGTTTGGTTTTGTATTTGGCAAGCATTTCCATTATTCTTGAAAAAGGAGACAATTTATTATTATTATACATTGTTTTATCTTAATGACTAGCGTTTAGAAATACTACAGTTTAACTTGGTACTTGTTCGACGTTTTCAAATGTTGTACAAATTAGGCCTGCACGTTTTACTATTTCATACTCATATCCCACTACGAACGTGCTGTGGAGGGTCTTAAAACTGTGGCAGATTGTCCGTGAAGAAGTCTTACAATACAAACATGTTTATAAGTTAAGGATAGTATTAAACGGCGCCAATACACCGACAAATTCTGCAAGGAAAATATGCCCCAACGAAATATTTGGTATCGATAATCGATACCAAATCGATAATCGATGATCCCATAAGTGATATGCAAATTAGGGTTACAAATTTGTCTTTTTGGTCAAAGGTCTACATGATAATCCCATCAGAGATATGCAAATTAGGGCTAAAATGTGTCTTTTTGTTAAAAAATCTATAACTTCAAAAGTACAGAGCACAATGGGCTGAAATTTAATGGGATGCCTATAGAGATGTGTACATGAAGTTGTATTCACTACATGATCATCCCATCAGCAATATGCAAATTAGATCTAAAAACTCAACTTATGTCAATCTTATATCTTGAAAACTACATGGTGAATGGGGCTGAAACTTGGTAGGGGTGTTTCTAGAGTTACTGTGCAAAACATTTTTACAAACTGGCCCTTAACAACAAGAAGTGCCGTGGTGCATATTACAAGGATATAACAACAGGGACAGGTAGGCAGGTGAATAACGAATTTAAAAAATGTATGTAAATATTCCTAGTAACATGACCACACCCATAGCAACAGCCAAATTGTGGTGTATATTTCAAAGATAACAACAGGCATGGGTAGGCACATGAACAAGGGTTCTGAAAATGTAAGCAAATATGCCTAGCAATAAGACCACGCCCATATCAACAGCCAAGTAAAGTTGTGCTACAACGCCATGAGTGCTATTTTTTCAAATACATACCTGTATCTATTCTACATTATACAATTGTCGTAAATTATGTTTTTATTATACTGTAGGGGGCGCTCTCATGTGATTCCAATATCCAAGTTGGCGATATACGCTAGTGTGCAATTACAATAACAAACGACTCTGATTGTACGTACATTTTAAAGACTTATCTAGAGTAGAATGAACAACCTTTGTGAACTAGACCAAATACAGTTCTGAATATCAATTCATTGACTGAATATGGAATGTTTCGCGTCGTCATGTTGGCAGACATGGTTAATAGTAGCACTCGTTCACAGACTGGGATGCTGCAGTGGAAAAGATCAGTATAACATTAGTAAGAGACACACTTTCACCTGCTTCGTCTTTCAAGGCGTCGCTTTTTAGCGCATGCACAAGAGTTGATGCTGTTAAAATGAAGTGTATATATATATATATATATCGCAAGCACTAACGCAAACAAATGTATGTGCACCGTAAGAAAAGATTTTGTTGAAACACACTGTTATCGGCTAAGTTCACACACACACGTACATGTACATACGTACGTACGTACGTACGTACAGAGAAGCAGAGAGACAGGCAGACAGGCAGACAGACATATTAAGACAGACATACAGACAGACAGACAGACAGACAGACAGAGAATGCTCGCCACTTCGGTAGGTCTCAGTACTCTCAAAAAAATCAAGTGCTATCACACCAAAAGCTTAAATGTTGAATCCAGTAGCCATTGTGTATGTGTCTGTGTCTGTGTCTGTGTCTGTGTCTGTGTCTATGTCTGTGTCTGTGTATATGTATACATACATACATACATACATACATACATACATGGGTTTTGGGTTTTGGGTTGCCGAGCGGTTAGCTCGAACGCCTCTTATCTCTGCAGCCTGGGTTCGAACCCGCCAGTCGGCTGGGTTTGATTAAATTTGCCGCGCTGTAAGTAAGAAGAGTGTCGTTCAGTTTGACTCTACCGAACACCGCAGGTTTTCCCCTGGTACTCCGGTTCCTCCTGCATTAACACTGAACTTTCCTCCTGTTATTGGGCCATGAGTGTTGGATGGGTAATAAATAAATAGCATACATACATACATACATACATACATACACATACATACATATACATACATGATATATTCCTAACGCCGTCAGTTTCTAGGGCAAAGCGATCAAGGAATGCGACGTATTAGTAGTAGTACCTGCATTACAACTTTGGCTGTACCGGTATATGCATTGTGGCAGCAGATACAGATGTGGGTGTAGCGGCATCCAACATCATGTACATATACACTATGCATTACAACTTTCCAAGAACCAAGTTATTCACTTAATAGATTTTCGTGTACTAGGACAATATATATATATATATATATATATATATATATATATATATATATATATATATATATATATATATATATATATATGTTTATCTGTACTTTCTAGATAAAGAAGGGAATACCATTGTGCAGTAACGGCCTCCAAGTGTTTCTCACAGTATGATTAAATCTGACTGCAGGCTAAATGTAATCTGGTATTTCGCAATATGATTTTCCAATCTCCTACTGCGAACGATTAGAAGGGCTTCATGCAATGAGAGAGAAAAAAGGTCTTTAGAAGATAGCTGTATCTGTGAAATTATTATCATCTCAGAAAATTCCGACGCATCAAGGACGGAGATATTACATGGAGAGATTTTGACATGTTTCGCCCTTGACTAAAAATCATCAAATGTCAATAATTATGGTTGTTACCTTCAGCGAACAAGCCGTAAAAAAAAAGGTTAGATACAAGCGTGTTTTCTGTATGTTATTGCAAAATTTATCTCAGGCTGAGTGGATTTTGTGATTATCGAACACTCGATAATGCCATGGAAGTAGTAAATGGAACCATCATATGTAAACGATACCTTAAATCGACGAACTCTTTTCATGAAGTCTTCTAACACATCACGATTTTTACCTCATTATCCAGGCTCTAATGAGGGCCCGAGAAATACGTGCACGGTTGCCGAGTATGCTAGAGGTTTAACGGCTTCCTTCTATGCCAATAACCGAATAACGTGAACGCACTCATGAGCAGACATCGTAGGAATTATTTCAGACTTACACGACGCCTCGGGGAGCAACTTTCCTGAAAATTGAATTTCCTACAATCTATCTAAACTTTGCGTAATGAAAGCACATTTCTTGACCTATGAGGAATTTAAGGATTCACTGGCTGTTTTCAAGGAAATCAACAATGTTTTAATTTCCCCCTAGGAATTAACACAGTAATGGTGACCAAATAATGAATTTTAAATCATCTGAATTTTTATGTAATAGTTTGGAAACCTATTTAAAAAAGAAAAGTCTAAATTATCCAGTAAACAGTAAACGGTTGTAAAATAATTGTAAGCACTATCGGGAATTTTATATTTATATATTTCGAAATAATATAGAAATAGTGTTGGTTTGGTCTTTCACTCGTGGGACATTACTTTTTTTTGACACAAACATAGACATGTTTCAACTCTAGACTAATGATAACAGAGATACAACACAACACAACACCACACCACACCACACAACAACCACAACACAATACAACACCACAGCACAACGCAACATGATCCTTTGCCCAATCACATTGTCATTGAACAAAGCATAGCTGTTCTTTCACAGTGCTGTAAAAACAGGCTTATAATGAAAAAATACACTCATACTAGATGATTTTAATGATTTTTTTTTCTAATTGATAATCAACATATCAACTCGACCACTCCTACGTGGCACCTATGCAATTGTTTCTTTTGCAATAGAAGTTGTCTGAGTGTGTGTCAAAAATGTCATGTTACATGAGTCAAACAGCAAACCTACATAATTTCAACTGTAATGGTATATGTTTGGAATGGGGTTGCATAGTTACTTTATTGTGACAATTCTTGACTATAAATAGTCAAACCTATCGCATACTCGTTGTGAAGGAAGGTATTATGTTATACACTTTTGGTAGTAGGTCATGCAAAGATCATAGCCAATTTGTAATTGCACAGAATCTGATACAACCAAACACGAATATCCTAGCAACCCAAAAGATATTGCCATGGTTATTATGTGATCAAGCTATATTGTAAACTATTGAAATAATCTAATAACGTTCGACAATTACATTTCTTAATACACGATTCAAGACTTTATGTTTATCAATGGGAGCATGATAGTTTATAGTGTTTATATTAACTCAAGGGTGCCTTTTTTAGACGCATTCATACAGTAATGGCAAGTGTCAACATTTACGAAAATGTTATATTACCTCTGTGTAATGTACTTTACATTCTTATTCCCTTCGTGATATACCAATCCCAATCCAATTTCTATGGCCTCTGTGGTTTTTTATTTGCCCTCGCTGTCTCCGTATGTATCACCCCATTTGTCATGGTTAATGTCTCCGTTTCTGATTCTGCGCTTTAATTTTTACCCTAACTGCATCCGTGAGTATTGTCATTCTTTGTGTCTCTATCTGTGTTCTCGTCGTGCTCTGTCACTGACCTTTACATGTCAATTTAATTTATAGCTACAGTGTTTCCGTTTAATTTTTCAGAACCATAAAGAATCCAATTACCACCGATTCCCTCAAACGTCAGCGAAGAACGCGTCGTGATTTTTTATTATGAGATTGTTTCTGTCACGACATCAGAAATGGTAAATTAGTCCATTTCGACGTCACGATTTTTCAATTCCATACACATTATAGGAGAATTCCCTACCGAGCACGTGTGTTGATATATTAAGTATGCTTCGTGACGAAATTATATTAGGGGAGAGTCACCGATTAGATAACATTGTGAGCTTTGAGCGACTTGTATTACACTGACCATGTTGCAACGTTATATCATTTGACAACTTCTGAGCACCTGCGAGCGTGATTATTCCTGTTAGATCAAGGAAAGTATAAATAAACAACGTTAGCTATAACGATTTTATATTGGTTTTACATTAATTACATTCTAAAGATAACATAACATCTTTGTCAAAAAGTTAACTAGTCTGGCTTTTCAAGGAAATAGAATATGGAAGAAGGACGCAGTGAATGGCTGAATGCGTACATGATGAATGAGTAAATGAACGTACGAGAGATACAAGTGAAAAAAAATAAATGCACGTAAGGCGATAAAAAATACGATTGTGTTTTTCCGGTAACACATGGCCTACCTCCAACAACATTCTAGGTTGGGCGGGATTTTATTTCATTTTATTTTATTACATATTTGTAGTTTTTTTTTTATTTCTGCAAATTATTGCTTCGACACAAAAACAAACGACCTATCAGACAGCATATCCCTCCTGTGATATATAGTCCAGAATTCAATATGTCACCTTTGTACGATGTTTTAGGGGTAAAACCAATAGTTCAATGTAGGATTTAAAAAAACAAACCTAAATTATTATGCTTAGAACTCAGAACTAACTCAGAACCCCCTTGACTAAATTGGCCAAAATTGAAAATTGCTTCAAACCACACAATCTATTACAAATCAGTATGTAGTAGTATGTAGTGCTATGAATATAAAGCCAGTATGTAGTAGTATGTAGTGCTATGAATATAAAGCCAGTATGTAGTAGTATGTAGTGCTATTAATATGAAGCCAGTATGTAGTAGTATGTAGTGCTATGAATATAAAGCTAGTACGTAGTATAGTATGTAGTGCTATGAATATAAAGCTAGTACGTAGTATAGTATGTAGTGCTATGAATATAAAACTAGTACGTAGTATAGTATGTAGTGATATGAATATAAAGCCAGTATGTAGTGAGTAAAAAAATTGTTATTTTGCTGCCAACATTTTACTCTTTATTGTTAGTGTCATGCATTTACTATAGCAAAAATTCTTCCGTTTTTCATTTTGACATTTTTATAGAAATATTTGTATTTAGTACAAAACAGATTCATTAAAAGTAAAACCTATTTTGTAGGAGAACTAAAATGGCTCAAACTTTAAAAACAAACATTAGTTTTTACATTGAACTATTGATCTCGCCGTCTTACAGATCTAGCAATCGACTTGTTTATGATTCACTGTATTGAATCCAGAAGTTGTTGATGGAAGCATGGACGAAAGTACTGGCCGATGAGTCCAGTGTGCTCTATCCTTATTTACGTCGGCGTCGCTCACCGACTGACAGCCTTTGTCGACTGCAGTACGTAGTTCATTTTTGGTAATTTTGGATATGGGTGTAAATTTAGCCATTGCTCTAAAATACTACTATACACGTTGGTATTTTGTTGTTACCAGTTTTATATTCTACTATAATTACATTAGCTATAACGAAATGAACTCACGGTAGTAACAAGATCCCCTATAGCTATCCAATTGGCAATAATGTAAAGTTATTTGAATTCGCCCTGTAGCTTACGCTGTATTGTGTTACCCACATATGATTTTCCATGGAAAATGAATCAAAGGTACTCGGTAAGTCCAAAAGAATATTGTAGATTTGTGTTTTATACAGGAATGCATCATTTACAGTATAGTCGCCGCTTTACATTCATTTGGTAGTGTTTCTGTCACCAGAGCACAGGTTCAAATTTGATAGACAAATGTGGCCTCTAGCTATAAATATTTACACGCATGCAACATCATAGACAAGTACCACGTGAAGTGACAGTAATACTTGACAATAATAAACTTTATTGCTTAATAACTAAAAAGTAACTTTACAACATTTTGAGCACGTTCTGATTGATGATTGATAAAGTTGGACAATGAGTTGAAATTTGTTGTCTAGCAACTAGTACGTTGTCTCTATCACCTTGTACAATTTTTACACAATTACATACATGTACGTCAAATTCCCGGGTGAACTGTACATATCTGGGAAAGAAGTGGAAGTAGGGAGGGAGAGAAGGGAAGAGGAGAGAGAGAGAGAGAGAGAGAGAGAGAGAGAGAGAGAGAGAGAGAGAGAGAGAGAGAGAGAGAGAAAAACGGACATACATAGACAGACTGATAGACAGTCAGACAGACAGACAGACAGACAGACAGACAGGCATGAGGTGATGTTTCAGATGGTAAGGTACAATTCAACCTCAAATGTATACATTGTACAAGGAGGGGACAAACAGGTAGGCGGAGACAACATACATACATACATACATACATACATACATACATACATACATACATATATACGGAGGGAGGAAGGGGACGCTCAGATAGGCAGGCAGACAAGAGTATGCACTGAATTGTATGGCATACATTATTAACATCACCGATTGAGATAACATCAATATAGATTACTTGAAATACTAAATACATTAAGACAGATGTGTAGTTAGGTAGATAAATGTATTTGACTAATCAATAGAGTAAATCGTAAACAGTGTCTTGTGTGTACTAAAATCGGTAGCTAGTACGTACATGTAGATATCGGTTGCGGTGTGAATATATATATATATATATATATATATATATATATATATATATATATATATATATATATATATATATATATACAAACAAACACACACACACACACACGTATGTACTGTATTATCCCAAAGGCAACATGATGACGTCAGGGTTATCATCTGCAAGTGTTCTGCATTCAAATAAACTGTAAGCAAGCAGTGTACTTTCTCCTACTTGCACATGTACAATATTTACATTGTCATTATATTCACGGCCATCGCAGCTCAAGAACTCGGCTTATTCCCACCTCAAAGAAAAATAGAATGCGCTATTTTATGAAAAAAAATCTCTGTGTTGTCGTTTCGTTTTCATAGTATAATTATTTGTAAGGCAGTATTTACATCTTTTATAGCTGAATATCTATCTAATGTAGTAGAGCAATGGAGATATACATGTAGATGTAAGTCAATCAATATAACAACGACACTCGAGGTATCAGTCTATTAAGATAGACACGATATTATACTATTGTTCCATTATGTTGATATAAGCAAGTCAATGGACACTGGTTTATTTATACTCACAGTAGTGTGGCGTATCTGATCATGTAGTGTACATTTTTTTTTTGGGGGGGGGGATTCCAATGTTTAGATTATCTTGATTACAGGTAGATTGTATACGCATTGCAGAGTCACCGCTTTGATCCACTATCATCGAACATCAATGCAGAATAGATCCATTTTGGAGGAAATGTAACCAATTTGCAGAATAGATCCATTAAATTACCTGTGTCATAATTGATGATGAAAAATTCATATAGTTCTATTTGAGTTCATAAGATGTTGTCAATCATTCGTTAAACTACAACAATTATATGTGGTTGTCATTAAAAACGAAACTATTACTTGTCAATCAAAATGAATATAACTGAGTCATCTGTTAATGTATCAATAATCCCATTAATAGTTTGACTAATGCAGTTTTATGAATTGGTTTTTAATAACGTCTAGCGAGGAAAGATAGCAGATATGTTTACACAGTCAGTCAGTCAGTGAATATATGTAGTTGATAATAACATATTCAGATATATGTGAGTGATCAATACAGCGTTTGCATGCAAATCATGTTTCTTGACACTGTCAGATTCAGTTATAATTCATTTGCATCTGCTCCAAGTCGGTAATCATCTCTATTCTGTTTTTTGCGCTCTGAGACTCGGGGAAAGAATCTAGAATCGTGACCGTAACAACTAGAAAATGGACGACAAAATGCACTTTTAGCAAGTGACCAGATTGTGCGATCCGAATATGACACTGTTGTTCGAAGACGTTTGGACAGCCCATTCCCTGTATACTTCCCTTCCTACTGATCACACGTTAGTCAGTGTTTGTGTTTGAAGTAACCCTTCCTCCTTATATAGCTAAATTCTTCAGATTGAAATGCAGCAGTAATATTGATAAGAAAACACTAATACCAGCTTATCAAAAGTACATGAAATCTTTATTCCGTTCCATCTAGAAAAGATAAATTCGCTTCCGACAAGGGTAGACGTACTTCACAGCACTTAGCGTGTAAAAGTGGTGAATTAAATTATTGCACGCGGTACAATCAAATTAGACAATACATGTTGCAATTATTCGTTAGCCGATAGCAAATACTAATGAGGTTGTATCCGTTACTCATCAATCGTTAATGGAAATACATCTCTCTTAAATCACTTGAAGGAATCTAAAAGGTAGGTACATGCATACACACAACATTAACTACTCAGAAAGAACACACTGCAATATATATACTATGTTTGAAGCATGTCTGACATTCTGCGGGATCTGTTGAATGAGTTTAATGTCTCTGGCAAAGTGTACTCCAACAAGTCTTGTAGAAAACTTAACAGCGGGTGAAAACATCTTCAACAGTTTATGTAGGTCGTCTGTTGTTGGAAATATAGACTTTGATGACGACAAATAAGGTAGCTTTACTACAATCCCAAATATGGTCATTTAAAGAAGTCCACAATTAGCAATGACGTCATTGATATCATTTGCATATTTAGCTCCCCACCAAATGTCGACCCCTCATTACGTTTAACGCACAAGGTTGTCTTTTTATGACATGCTCGTTCAACTGAAAGCTAACATTATATATACATTATCAGTCTTTTTGTCAGCAACATCCGGGTTTGGAATGACGATAAATTTAAATATCTCCAGGAAAATGGTAAGGAAGAAGACCTTTGTGTGATTTAACGGAATGCTGTCGACAGAAATTGTATAGTATAAGAAAAGAAATGTGTTTGATGTTTAACTGTTGGATACGTATATTTTATTTCCACTGTATTAAAAAAACAATCAAACGTATCAATAAAATCACTATACAACGTGGCTGAACAGCAAAATACATGTAATGAGAAGTGAAAATGAGGCCAAAAATAGCTGAACAACAGCTAATCGAGTTAAACATCATTCAGAGAAGTGAAATAGACAATATGTACAAATCTACAAACACAAGAAAATGACAAATAACACTACATAGTTTTTAATATGTGATGATACATAATGATTAACATATTCATATAAATTTATATTTATAATAAGGGCTCAGAAGATAGTCTTAAAACCTATTTTAGATCAGTACAATTGTAAAGAGGAAGATCGATTTGAAGTTTGTATGTTAAAACGTCTTTAAATGTCAATGTTTTTCATTGAAATCCAATTAGCTAACTAAATCATTATTATGTAGGCGCACGGCTGGATAATTCAGTTGCATCGTAATACGATTATTTATTTACGACTAATTTAATTGAAAGATAAAAGGTAGAGTATGACACATGGCGTCCTCTGTAAGAGGAAAAATCAACGTCGCGCAAATCTTCTTTTTATAAATAGACCTGCAATGCGTGTTATCTCTCGAAAAGTCATATATCTAGTTGTTACTGTGGGGTTTTGGAGTGAAACACTCCTATAGTTTGTATACAATGATCCATTTTTTCCTTTGGACTTTGTGATGTAACATATATTCATTAAAATTGGCTAAAGCCAGAGCTTTCAATCCTTGAGATACGTAGACATACTGGGCAGGATGGCATCATTTTATAATTCTGTTTTATTGTAGTGGATATGACAGCTTTTAAAGATACATACTTAAGCTTAGTCGACTTCTTCATAAACATATGTGTATCGTCCTTGCAATCATGGGAAATTATCACTACATTTTAAGATTTTAGGTAAGTGTACGTTTTTTCGTCAGACAGAATACAGATTGTAAACCAGCTAAAGGCTGAAACGTTATCATGGAAAGTAATCATATGTACCCAAATGAGTGAATGAATGAATGAATGAATGAATGAATGAATGAACGAACGAACAAATGAATGAATAAATGAATGAATGAATGAATGAATGGGTGGTTGGATGGATGGATGGATGGATAAAAGGACGAACAACAAACAAAGGAAGGAAGGAATACAAACCAATGCATAAATAAAATTAGAAATGGAAATAACTACAAGATTTATACTTGCCGACATCGATAATCTTATTTTTGTATTCATAGGGTATCGTTATCTTTAATACCAACACAAAGGTGTTATAAAACCAATTTACTTCTGAAAAAACAAGAGGAATTTCTTATTTCAGATAAAAATGAAATACAAATATTCAATTTAACACAAACCATCCATGTGTATGTATGTATGTATGTATGTATGTGTGTATGTATGTATGTATGTATGTATGTATGTATGTATGCATGTATGTATGTATGTATGTATGTATGTATGTATGTATGTATGTATGTATGTATGTGTGTATATGTATGTATGTATGTATGTATGTATGTATGTATGTATATATGTATGTATGTATGTATGTATGTATGTATGTATGTATGTATGTATGTAAGTGTATGTATGTATGTATGTATGTATGTATGTATGTATGTGTGTATATATATGTGTATGTATGTATGTATGTATGTATGTATGTATGTATGTATGTATATATGTATGTATGTATGTATATATGTATGTATGTATGTATGTATGTATGTATGTATGTATGTATGTAAGTGTATGTATGTATGTATGTATGTATGTATGTATGTATGTATGTATGTATGTATGTATGTGTGTATATGTATATGTGTATGTATGTATGTATGTATGTATGTATGTATGTATGTATGTATGTATGTATGTATGTATATATGTATGTATGTATGTATGTATATATGTATGTATGTATGTATGTATGTATGTATGTAAGTGTATGTATGTATGTATGTATGTATGTATGTATGTATGTATGTTGTCGGTGGCCGAGTGGTTAAACCACTTGCATCTTACCACTGCGGTCGGGGTTCGAACCCCATTCAGGGTTCGATTAAATTTACCACGCTGTAAGTAAGAAGAGCGTCGTTCAGTTTGACTCTACCGAACAACGCCGGTTTCCTCCTGCATTAACACTGAACCCAGGGATGGCCCTCACTGGACTTCTTGGGAGACAAGTGTTTATATGCTTAAAGAACTATCCAGTATAAATAAAGATTATGTATGTATGTATGTATGTATGTATGTATGTATGTATGTATGTATGTATGTGTATGTGTGTATGTATATATGTATGTACTGTGCATATTTTAAAACACAAAAGTAATAAGCACCAAATCCTTTGATAGCAATATGTAAGGTAGAAACGTAGCAACTCTTCAAGTTCAGTTGTAACACACTCAATCAGACATCATGCTGTCTTTGTCATACTTCTACCATGTTTTAATGGTTCAGGAATGTCCAAGTGTCAGCTTTTCAATTTGTAACGATTACAAGCTCTTTAAAACAAGCTGTATGCTATTGGCAAGACAATCAATCACGCCTACGACATCCAAGTGATCATTAAATGAGTCGCTGAATTCTATCCTCGAGTAACTCCACAAGTACATTACGGTTGAAAGAGTAACACGGCTCATAGTTGTCAACTTACCTTTGTGTCGTATGCATGCATTGCCACTAGGCAATACACGACTTGTAACAAATACATCGATAAAACAACCTGGGCACAAGTTTAACCAATTGTACGCTAATGTTAATTTATGTGCAGAAAGAAATCGACGCATTGTTTACCTTATGCTGATAATATTTAACACGAACATACGGAAAATTGTTTCCTTATTAAAGTGGCTATATGGTTGAGAAATTGGTAACAACTATTTCTAATTTTGGATTATCATTCTTTTAATTGAAAAGACAACTTTACAATGTGTTTCTCCTTGAAAAAATAATGTGACACAATATAGCCAGTTACGCATGTGTGTATCTCAATTATTTGCGCAAAATAATATTCACAAGTATTAATCATTTTCAGTCACGGGTAGATACAAGTAATACATGTATTCAAGCATGGTGACGTTTCAATATGTTGTGAATCCACAGACGTACATGTGCTGCGATGACGTAGCGATAACTTGTGTTTACCCAGTTAATTTACAGGTCGTTACTGTATGTAATTGGAAAGCTTTTACCCATTCATATGGTAGGTATTTTTTGTGATTACGAACTTATAAATACGTACTTCGTCTGTATTTCTTTCAAATTGAGTTTCCAATCAGAATATACCATACAGTTGTTTTACGCAATACAGTTACTATAAATACCCTTTTAAGATTTAGGTTTACAAGAAATCGATATGAGTTCAGCGTGAACGTTTTACTTCTACATGGCTTGCATCGTTTAAAAAAGCTATCCGGAGGCAATGATTAAAAAAGTATGCTTAGCACTAATTACGATAAATCTGAGACACATGTGGTTTACCAATATTCATTACCTAAAAGCCGCTTTTAGTTTCAAAACACAGGGGAATAACGCTCTCACAGGATTTTAGACATCCGCTTGCACGAAACACGTGACCGTAAAATCACACTATATACCTTGCATTTTTCCCCGTCCACGCAACAGGAAGTAATGAATATGATTCAGTCTGCATTGTAGGCAACATATTAAGATAATAGTAAATCGTTTATTTACACTTTCTTTTGCAGAGGCATTACTGGACTTTAACCATACTCTTCGAGTTGTCGCCAACCTGGATGATTGTTTGCAATGTGCTTGATATTTGAAGTATTGTCTACTGTTCTGAATTTTTCAAGAAAAAAAGTAGCATGGCGTTCATTTGCCTATTGGTTTAGAGAACTTGGCTTATGAGAACATTGCCTATGACGAATGGATGCACTGTTAATTGTTTTAAAAATAATTTGAAATGGTGGAAAGGTACAAAACTGATTAAACTTTATTTGTCGATATTATAAATGTAATGTTTATGTACAAGCAGTCAACATTGATATTTTCAGTGATGGACTGTGACCAACCCAGGAAATCAGACTTGTGATCGTGAAGAGTGCTTAGGTGTAGACGAAAGGTTCGGTTTTGCTTTCACAAAATTCCAACTATGTGCAGTGTTTCAATATTGTCTATATATCAGTGTTGAACGTGGTTTTTCTTTAATTTAAAAACAAAACAAAACAAAAGCAAATTTAAAGTAAGTTCAAGGTTCACCCTTACCTTTATTTTAAATGTGACATAAACACACAACAGTACTGTAGTAAAACTATTGTACACTGCTGCTTTTTGAAAAGTGTAATACGTTGCATGGAAAGAGGGGAGTAGAATATTCTGACGTTGCGAACGACGACTTCAGTCACTCCTCACCAGAATATCAAAATCATTTTAAGCATTTGGAAGTTCCATTCTCTGAGACACATTGTGTAACTCGTTTTCTCAACACTGCTGTCTTTACCCAAATTCGATATTTGTACAGTCGACACCAGTCCCAATCGTGTTAACGTAGACTTTCTGGTGCTACAATGTCTGGGTCTACCCTTGCCCAAATGTTTGGCTTATATCGCTAAAAGCATGACTGTCTATTTTAAGACGTTAACGTCGCCACTAAACTTTCCATTAGGTTTGATCATGACGTATAACCCCCGGCAAATTATGTTGTCCTCGAAGACGTTAATCGCGTATTAATGGTACAGACCACAGTGCATTGTGAAAATAGGTCTTTCGTCTTTATTATCACAGGATTTTGGTGTTGTATTTGATTTTATTTTGAAGCGTTTTATAACCGTTTTGAATAAAAACAAAACAAACAAATTAAACAAAACGAGCAAGACCTCGTTTAAATCTTTTATATATTTGTTAAACCAATTTTGAAGATACTACCATTTTTATGTTTAAGGCAAACCGTGAAATTTCGGCACAACATGTAAACCTACACAGAAATTCAGTTATTTACATAGACAGATAAAAGATTTTCTAATTTATTATTTACGTTTACTCCAAAACATGTACTGATTATGATACCCCTGGAATTGTAGTCAGACTTTCCGAATACATGTTTTGTTAAACAAAGTGGAAGTACAGCTATCTATTTATATCACAAAACATAATTTCTCAGTCATCTTCATTGTGTTTGAGTTTCGAGACGGACAGGTATCATCAATGAAAAACTGTATTGTATAAGGAAACGTGTTTTCCAGTTTCTTCCAATGTGTCATAGATCATCTATTTTTCCTATGCGAGAGGATAACGCGCTTCTTGCTATTTGTAAGGACGATTTGATATTTAATATGTATCGTTCGAACAGGAAGACTGAGGGACGATCGCTCAATGTCACACAAATTCAATAAGAGATCTTCGTTCGTTGGGGGGGGGGGGAGTCTGGCGTCAATGCGATTGCTGAACTTCATTTTCGTACTTCTAACCAAATTTCGAAATCTTTCACGCCTTCAATGATAACAGGTTCTGTATTTAGTACTGAGATGCTGATAAGTTAAAGTTCCTTCTGATGTGAGCTACAGTGTTGGATTTCCAGTAGTATATTAATTTGTTTACAGCCATTTAGGAGGGGAGCGCTTTATATATATATATATATATATATATATATATATATATATATATATATATATATATATATATATATATATATATATATATATATATATATATATATATAATCTTTTAGTAGATGTGAATACTTGGCGAACGGATGCAGATTGATCTTTTAATATTTACTAAACATAAGATTGTTTTAATCTTCATTGGCGCCATCATTTAATAAAGTCGCATCATTTCAGCGACTACTAAGAAGATATAGTCAAACTGACGTCATCAATGAATGTTGACGTAGATAAATAAAACTGACAGAGATAGTTATTACGTATACGTTCAGGAACGCATAGTAGTAACTCAAAACATTTGTTTTTACAGAATTAGGTAGATAAGAAATATTCTTGACTGTTCGTACGGTTGTTGATATTTCAAGTTTTACGTTGATGGTATAGTAACTGAATATGTTTTCCAAGAATTCATATCTGAGTTTTCGTGTTGTAAATTGTAAATAATAATATACACCATTATTCATATTAACCAACACACCTAATGGGTTTATTTCGTGACTGACACATAAATGTCATATCCAAAATGCATAACACCTGATGATTTATGCACATTACTTCAAACGTGTTCTCATTTGCGTGGACTTCAGGAATTCTAATTGCAAGAATGGTTACGACCGGTAGGCAAACATGCTATGGACCATATAACTACTTATAGGTATGAAACGCTGCAGTACTAAGGTACCCAAAGTGTTGTGCGATTGGAATGCTGGTTTTTTTTATCACCCATAATCCGTTATCACTCATTAGATCCATTGGAACCGTATTACTATCGATGAAATTGAGCCATATAAAGTTACGATCTTTATCTCGACTTCGCATTCTGACAATGTTTCGTACAGCTATAAACTGAACTGATGGGGGGCTCTTGATTGCCACTGCATGAAAGATTGTTATCACTGCACACACCATCAATCAAATTGTGTAGACTTGTGGCATCAAAAAAAGAAGCTTTATGGGTTCCATTAATGATTCGCCACGGGATGTTCAGGCAATGATTACATCAACGTCACCGCCTGACTGACGTCCGGATGAATCAACCCCGATAAGACGTTTCAAATTAGGCAAACTTATGGATAGTGACAAACGATGACGACAGTAGTACAAATTCATTATTCAACTTGCAAAAAATCCTGATAAAACCACAATTTTGGATTTCTGTTGAATGAATACAGAACTTAGTAATGCAAACATTATAAAAAATATACTATACTGATGAAGTGAATATACAAAACATTTTCATTACCATGTCATAAAACATGTAATAAAACATTAAAGATGTTGATTTCATAAATGTAACTGACATATTCCTGATCCTATTAAAATGGACAGGTACATATGATGGTATTGGAAATAAATGTTGCATACTATCATGAGCGTACCTTTTTTGACTTTCAAAGTATAATGTACATGTATGTGACATGCTGAAATCGTAAACATACATTGAATGGTGTCAATCCCGTTATGTGCACTTCATATCATAGTGATGAATATATAATAATGATATTGCCATGGTAACCTCTCGAGATGTAATCGTGAATGGAACCTAACTTCAAGCTAACGACTCGTGTCTCATATTCATACCCAGCCGACTCATGTTTGGCTTCTTCATTTAGATAGGCAATAGAGGTACTCCCTATTCGTTGTCAAGAACATTTGAATAACTTGCAATACTTGTTTTGTGATCCGTAAGAATCAAATATCGCTTTGAAGGATATCTCATCATTAACAAAATCAACAACCGATGAACGATTACTGATCACGTACTCACAACCAAACATATGTGCAAACATGTATTGTTACAAGTGCTATATACACAGCTGTATAAATTGTAGTAATTGTAATTGTAGTACATACATACATACATACATACATACATACATACATACATACATAAATATTATTTATTTATTTATTATTATTATTATTATTATTATTATTGATATTATTATTATTATTATTATTATTATTATTATTAAGCCGTGTACACAAGAAGTGACATACATACATACATACATACATACATACATACATACATACATACATAGTTACAACAAAGATATATCAAACCAACGTGATTTAATGGCTTAATGGTTGTTATATCTTGTTTCATACGGTGACTTACATCTAGATTACTGTTACACCCTGAGGAGGATGTATACATTCATAAATAATCAAATATAAGCGTTAGGTGTTATGCGTTTGCTTCTCGATTGATGAAAAATTAATCAATTCTGGTTTCGTCGTGTCAGAGGGCACACATCTATTTCTATAACTGAATTTTTAAACAGCTTTTACCTCCCGTAAGTGTACGGGAAGTATTAAAAGGGGATGTCTGTCTGTCTGTCTGTCTGTCTCTGTGTGTGTGTGTGTGTGTGTGTGTCTGTTTGTCTGTCTGTGTCATCATTTTCTAAAAACGGCTGGCTCAATTTTACTGAAATTTGGTACGTACAATGTTTGGGGTAATGGCTAGGCCTGATTAGTTTTTGAGTGAGATCTATTTATGTTAATTACAGGAATTTGCATATCAATGAAATCAACTAATTAAGCAATATCTTAAGACTGCATACTTAAATTTCAATATAACTTAGTACAAAAATTTGCATAATTAATGATTTTAGGTAATTAGGATGTATCTTAAAAATACAAGCTTAAAATTTCATATAATTTGGTGCATATATCAACCATAATGATAAGCACCTGTCCTATGAACTTTGTTGATACAACCTTTACCTTTAATGATTAATTTGAATAACGAACGATATTCAGTAATTAGGCAGTATCATGCACTCTTCAAATTCCGTATAATTTGACATATACATTAACCTGAGAAAGTACACTTGTCAAAGAAAGCTTCTTACCATGGTTTTGTAATTTGCATAATTAGTGATTCCTTTACGGGAGGCATTCAGTTTAAATCTGGTTCATTATTTGTTGTAATTGTCGTGTCATACTAGTTACCCAAAATATAGATCGTTTGTACATCCTGTGACGACATACTGTGTGTCGTAGCAGCTATAGTGTTCGGTTCTTGTAAAGATTAATATTGATAAGGAAATCTTGTAGGATTATGAGCGGCCAGAGGTATAAGATTTCGATTAAAATGCTAAGCAGTAGGGTTTGCAGGGACATCTCATATGCATATCGCAGCTAAAGAGCAGATACATGTTACTGAATGTTACTGTACTTTGAATACATTTTGACGATTGGCGATTAATAACACCATTATTAATACTGCGTATTTCTGATCCTCATTTTCTTGATTTCACCGAGAGCAACTGTGGAAAAGGTGACCTTGTGCAATGCTGCCATGACGACTTGCACGTACAGTAGGTAGTGCTATCTCTTTTCAACATCCTGGTAGACGAAGAGACTCGATTTTTTCTTAAAGCATAACGCGTGTTTCAAAGCATGCATTTTGTAAATGTTTCTTAATAACATGAAGTGGCCCGCGCACAGTTTAAAAGATTAAAAAACTGTACACAAAAATACATATATAAAACCTATAATAAATCCAAAGTGGCAATATGGATGAGAACTGGGTATTTATTTTTGGATATTTAATTTAAACAATTAAACAAATAAAACATGTAAAAAATCTCTCACTTTGTTATGAAATTTACTACATCTAAATGCTATGTATTGGCCATGAAGCGCCGTGAAGTTAAATCTATTCATTTTTGTACGTTAGCGATACATTATTGCAAACTGTGAACTCTAAACATTACTTAGGTGTACATTTCAGTGACAATTTATCATTTTCTCCCCATATCACAAATATTTGTTCTAAAGCTAGTCGCACCCTGGGCTTTCTTATGAGAAACCTTCGTAACTGTCCACCAAAGTTACGTGAAACAGCATACATATCAATGTGTCGTTCTGTCTTAGAATATGCTGCCCCCATTTGGGATCCATACTTAGTAAAGGATATTGTAAGAATTGAAAAGATCCAGTGACGAGGTGCTCGTTTTGTGAAACGAGACTACTGTAGGAGACCCAGTGTAAATATGTTGCAAAGTTTGAAATGGGAACCATTAGCAGATAGGCGTCTCAATGCAAGGCTGATACTACTGTTCCAAATTGTAAATGAGGAGATAGTAATCACCAGAGACGCTGATCTTTTAGATAGTAATCACTAGAGACGCCGTTTCAAGCACCTTTAGTTTAAACAAGCGTATTAACACAGTTTCTAATAGTTCAATATAGTATAAAAAAGTCAATTCTAACTAAATTGGCCAAAATTGACAATTGTTTCAAACCGCACGATCAATTTCGAATCGGTATGTAGTGCTATGAATATAAAGCCAGTATGTAGTGAGTAAAGAATAGTTCTTTTGTTAACCCTGTACTTTATATTAGTGTCATGCATTTACTATAGTAAAAATTCTTCCATTTCTTTATTTGAATTTAAAAAAAAGAAGAAATATCTGTATTTATTTTTCGTTGATTAAAATTCATAAGGAATACCATTTTACCACGTTCCTATAATAATTGTTTGATACATGCATTCGACAGCAAAAGAAGCCTCTCCTGGCGTTGTAAGCTCAGTTGATGGTAGAATATGAGTTTCTATAGTCTTTGTAGAATACATTGTGCTAAATTATTTTACAGAATTATTCATATTATAGTATACCTAAATACCAGACGAGTTCTTTTTGCCTAAAGCACCTGATGGTTAAATGTGTGTAAATAAGTTGAATGCTGAAGGTACATTTCACTATGTAGCAAAAATAACCTCGAAAACGTATAAACTCGAATTGTGTCTATATAAGATAAGTCCAGCATGACAAACCATTAGAGAACTCTGGTCCTCTCTTGGCATATATTAACAATACAGAGTACTGAATCGTTCATTACTGACAGGAGAAGAATCGACAATGTATTAAACTGATTTTTAGCACACGACGAATTTTCACAGTTAGATATGCTATTCTTAGCAAATATTTGGCATTTTAAAAGAAACAATATACAATTTGGTGGTGTTATTTTTCAATCACATCCACTCATATTATATATTCCTTTTCAATTTATCTTAATATCTATCTTTGTAGTTTCTCTACCGATGTTTATTTTACCTATCTACATCGATCCAATAGCACATCAAAATTCATTAATAGAACACATTAGCACCATTCTAGCACTCCATTTCTAACACTGGCCTGTGTTGATAAGAATGATAGTACAAAATATCATTGAACCGATTTTCAAATACACAATATTGTACATTTGAAATTGGAATAGAGGTTACATCAATGCTTCCATCTGTATTGTGGTTGTCATGTTAACGTGCACGTAATTATATACAATGTTTGTAAGAATAGGACAGTTTATAATTATAAAACGTGATATTTGGAATGGTTTTAGAATAACCTTTGGATGAGCTGTAAGGTTTGATTGAATATATGAATTGTAAAATGTCACTATATTTAATTCAGTGTCAGAATGTATGTGACTGTAACAGAACGTGATAGGTTCCAATGCGTTGCTTTGAATTCATTCTTTTTGTAAGCAATTACTGTTGAAATGTGTCACTGCATTAACAGTGCAATAACTGAATAATCTAATGATTTGATTTTGGTGTTTTGGCATCCGTCACCTAGCAAGACTTCCTTAGGGTCTTTCTATTAATGGCTCACATTAGTACTTGCTGTACATGACTAATTTGCATTAAAACACGCCATGTTCATATAGCCTTCAGTTATCAGATTAGATCGATGAATAATTAACCCATAGTGACCTCAATTTGCATATGGGGGGGGGGGGGCACTATTAGCGTTCTATTTTCCTTAGGGCAATATTCACGTAGCAAGGAAGTCATATCAGAGATTTGACTATGGAAAGGATATGTACATAAGAATGCGATGTGTTATTATGAAACGCTTGTTGCATAGGCTTATTTGGGTACTAGTGTAGGCGTAATCTTACCCCTAATGCTGTTATGTAGCAACTGCTACGTAATAGCCCTGATGTTAATAGACGTCAACGAGTGCCCTCATGACCAGACACTAAGTGTATAATAATGGATTACTTAGTAATACTGCGGTAATTTGTAAAAAAAAAATGACATTTGGTCTAATTTGTAAGTGTGACATCCCAGTCAATTTCATTTCATATGTATATAGGTCATATCAACATAAACATCTTACGTTATTGTAAACTGCGCCAAATGTTTATTACAAATTTCAAAATGCTCCAATTTTATTACAAATTTAAATTGAAAATTAGTCAACATCATAATTGTAAATTTTCTACATATTTACTACAATGACCATATTAAACTAATTACACGTTATTAACACCAACACTAAGACATTTATTGCATTCTTCTTTTTCATTTCCTTTATAAGAAAATATTTAAAATTGTACATTGTTCATCGATGAAGGAACCAAAAGTAACTTATACCCTTCACACTTGAAATTATTTATATCAGATATATGCGGATGTAGGCTTCACACGACCAATTTGAAATTAGCATTCCAATATACTATTTATCTGAAGTGCATAAATCGTCATTGTATAAATTGTATTTTTAACAAGTTCAATATGCCAATAATGCCCCCCTTTGTTGTGAGTGAGCGCGCATATTATTCTTGGGCGAGTTGAGGATAACAAAACATTTGGGATTCGTTACCTAGCCTGCCTACGCCGTTGATGTGTAACTATGCTAATTCAGTATATGAGAACGAGCGCAGTCGGAGATCCAACGTCGTTGATAGTCAACTAACGGATCGCAAATGATCTTTACCCTGAACACTCCTTTTACTTGCTAAAAAAACAGTTCTTTACCGAAAGCTTTAATCCGTTATGCAAATATTATGCAAATATCCGTAAAGATAACAGAACCACCACATGACGCGCGAGTGAGTGAGTGCCGGTGCGGGTACTCAGGAGGGGTGGGGGTGGCGGTATTTGTATTCCAAGGTTGTCGTGGACACCAAAGACCCAAATGCTTTCCCTGTACAAAGCATAGGGCATCATTAAAAGCGTTGTTGTTAGTTACATCTAATGATCTATATACACAACAATAGCTTACACTCCGCATGTCTGTATCGAGTATCAAATGACGCTAATATATTTATATTTTGGGTTAGTTTTGGTAAATATGATAGTGTAATATTAAATATATATATATATATATATATATATATATATATATATATATATATATATATATATATATATATATAAGTAATTGTACACACATAACGTGTATACAGCTAGTAACTGTAGCGAATCAACAACGAATTTGATTGTTTGTCAGACTCTAGGTACTCAAGAGTGAAAAATTTACAGTTACGGAAGAAGGAAAAGTGATTACAAAGGCAGTGGAAACATGGAAAACTGAGAAGGCTGGGGCTTATGTTGAAAGTGGTAGGCTTGGAAGAGTCAGCGAAGGATGTCAGCGATTTGGAGATGTCGAAAATTAAGGGGAGATTATTTGCAGATGTAGAGTCAAAGTGCGAGAAGGGTTTCACACCAAAAGCTTATAAGCAAATTGAAAAGAAATATGTAAATCTGTACCAGCAAAATAATTAAAAACGAATATTGATAATGATTGGCATAGTCCTACTCATCCGAACCATCCAAATTCTTCAGATGCATTCAATATATCTTGACAACTGCCTGGGGCATCTTTTGTCGTTGAGAAAGACGGATAATAAAACAGATGGATATGAACTTTATTTCCTGAAAATCTACCAGAGGGGAAAAATCGCTTCCTGAAGGACAACCACCCGTACTTAATCACCCGTAGCAAGACCTTTTTAACAACCTGGTAAATGTCTCCAAGCTATGAATGGAGCTTTTACAGACAAGGAGCAGACAACAAACCCCAAACTGACAAAGCTATTACAGATGGAAATGGTAAATTATGATTGAGAAAGAGATAATTGGAAGGTAGAACCCCAAAGGGAAAATTCAATGCCGTATAGATAAGAGTAAATTAGTCCTGGGTTTTGGAGAATGTCTAGCAAATCTTGGGTGAAAGTAAAATCTATAAAGCTTAGCAGTAAAGCTTGTGAGCACGAGTTTTCACAATTCAACGAGAAGAAAAACGAAACAATGCTCAAAAGCGTTAGTCTGATTACGAACTGGAGAGATGACAAACATTCTGAAGGTTGATATTTAAACCATTCTTGTGAGAAAGTACATATTGCAAAGATATCATAACATTCAAATAAATTAGAATTCGACCGTTGCTAGCTGTTATTCCCGAAGCAAGTGAAAAGTACTAGTGTACATTCGAAACGTTAACTTGATACGCATGATTTGGAATTCAAACTTAAATACGAGTAGTAATTATCAGATACGAGATCTACAGGGCATATTTTGCAAATGCCATATGAAACGTTAACGTTAATATGCAGCTATCGGAAGCTGGAACTTAACAATAGCGTGGTAGGTATTCTTATAAAAATATCGTATCAGGGATTCAAATTAAACCAACTTGGATTCGGGATTTCACAAAGGAACCGTTCTAACCTTGAATTTGATTTACAACACTTTACGATATTCTAACTGTGGTCTTTGTTACAGCGGCAGTGACAGTCGCGTGATGTAGTATTGTGTTGATGCGTCTACTTGACCTTCTCTGGGTCTATTCTTCCTCGTCTTTATCCTTCATACTTGTATGCCAGTTCGTAAGTTGAACATTATGCATCTGCATTTGTGACATTTAAAAGTGACAATATGGATGACAAAATGAGTTTATAATTCAGTATTTACTATGTTTTTTTCATTTCGAAAACAATGTGAAATAACATTTATAAAGGCAGTACGTTTGGGTTAGTTAACTATAATTACAAACAATATTATATGTATAGAATTCGAAGTTTTTTATTGTACGTACTGGGAATGATACATAAATTGCAATTCTTATTTTAAAAACACGGACTTTGTCTATGGTTTTTCACTGTGTTTTTACGAAGAAAAAAAGGAAGTCACAGTTGTTTCGTGAGTTTAAAATCAAACTATAAATACCAATTTCTCAGCCATATTGTTACGTTGAAATCGCGATTACATTATACAGTTGGATTTGTAACTTTACCTTTATGTTATTGGTTCTTGCCCTCCAAACATATCCTTGCTATTTAACTCAAACGTAATGTTTGTGTATACGTGATTGCAATGGTTGATGGTGATATCATATTACGTGACGCCATCCTTCAAAAGTCATATGTGCTGCCACGTGTAGATGGTGCTGTAGGATACAAGAAAATCTCCAATCTATTCTACCCAACAGTTGGTGTAGGCGGCAGTTCCACCCACTCAGATCAGGTATCAGTTGTCCTCCGTAACATCAGAAAAATCAATAATTGCGATATATCCCTTCCAAACCAGAAATAGGAAAGTTTCAAAATATCATAAACCGAACACATTCCCCTCCTTTGCATGTGTCATTCACCTTAAAGTATAATACATTATTTCCTATGTGATTTAGTGGCTACAAACACCCTAACAAATCTTGAGTTTAAGTTTATGATAAAAAAAATCATCAACTATTCTTTTAATCATACGGAGTAGACTTTTGACCTTTTTCAGGAAGGAAATTTGACATTATTTGTTTTACTATTGGTAAACCTTTCATTTAATCTTATATCAGAAAATAAAATATAAATCCCGCTTCTTGGCCTTGATACATTTTTTTTAAACTTTTGTTTGTGGAATCACCAGTAATGTTAACCAATTCACAAGTAATGTATTACTGTAACAGCTAAAACAGGCAGCATTCACCAGAATACTACTTGGCACATATACAATTACGGTACAAGTAGACCATTGTCTATGTTCAGTTTGTTCCTTTACTTGATAGATAACAGCCCCGTTACTGTGACATTGATTCATACATGATTATCATTTGCGGGTTTTCTAAAAAAAGAAAGGAATGAATGCATGTAAATGAAACTCTCCCTTTAATCACAATCTTTAATCACAGCTACTAACTGTGTTCAGCCAGTAAAATAGTTTTTGCATAGCAAGTAAAACAACAACCACAACATGCCAAATGATCGGCGTTTATCATTAACTAAATGTATATGATATGTATACAGACTTCTGGAGAATACTCCCTGTTTTAGCTGTATTTAGTTGTTGTGTTTCGCCATATGGAATATGTGACATAGACAGTACAATGGAAGTGTAGCATTCTCATAATACACTTCTTGAAATCTTACAAGTCACTTCCGCACTTTCATGCACCAAAAGGGCAAATAATTTATCATGAAACGCGGTCTTATATATGATTTCTTTACTCTAGTCATCAAACATTAGAGCCTGATGTCATCGGCTTCCAAACTGGTCACACCACCTGAGTGAACATCAACAACTATAGTGATGGGAGACAGCGTGGCGCTACCCCGAGGTAGTACACGATTCCAAAAAAATTGAGATAAGTATCGACGCTCGGATTTATTTTCAACTACTGCAACATATTAAGTAGATTGTGAAGTTATACATTACTAAGTATGATTCCTTGAAAATTATCATCACTAAAATAATCGTGATAAACAATTACGTGTATCTGTCCAATTGACGTATGTTGTTAAAGTTCCTAAAAAGACATCAACATAAATTATAGTATGTGTAAATTTCCGAAAGAAAGTGATGAAAATCTAAAGTTGGTAAATAATCATGTATTTATTTCTATGTTTTATACATACATACATACATACATACATACATACATACATACATACATAATGTCATGCATACATACATACTAGTACATACATACATACATACATACATACATACATACATACATACATATATACATACATACATACATACGAATGGAGGGGTCACAGACGTAGCAAGGGTAAAGAACATGGGATACATACATACATACATACATACATACATACATACATACATACATACATACAAACACATACACATACACATACATACATACATACATACATACATACATACATTCATACACACATACATACATACATACATACATACATACATGCATGCATACATGCATACATACATACATACATACATACATACATACATACAGACATACATACATACGTACGTACGTACATACGTACGTACATACATACATACATACATACATACATACATACATACATACATACATACAGACAGACAGACAGACAGACAGACAGACAGACAGACAGACAGACAGACATAAACGATTTAATAAAGATCAAATCAGCGATAACTTTAATTACATAACATAACTTGCGACCTATATTTATTGTATCAGGACCATTACGTTAATTGCTGGTATACAAAGTTTGTGTCTCTTGCTTTTTGTGAGACATCCTATTCGATATCACCACCATCTGAACTTCCAACCATTTCCTTCTATCTGATCCATAGTGTGCTGAACTGAATTACATCGTATCTTGCACACGTCATTACTTTGATCTGGCGCCAAAAACATCTTTCGTCTGCAATGACGTACTACGAGAGTGAACAACAATGATACCTCGTTTTTAAAGCTGTGCAGGACAGTTATGTTATTTATATTGTTGTTGATTGGAAAACATTTGATGTAGTCCAATAAAATGTATTGTAACACACCTACTAAATTTTCTGTGTTGTGATACGTCATTACATGGTCACACGGTATGTAGAGTTTTTGTGTTGTTGACTGCAAATGACGTTTACTGGTCAACAGTTCTAGCAACGGTTGACTGATGATGTCATACACGCATGCGTACATGT